>NC_090747.1:113088067-113150567 GCF_036898095.1 Palaemon carinicauda | reverse complement strand
AGCTAAAGATGTGAGCTTTCAAGGAACCAGTAGTTGTAGTACTAAGTCATCAGAAGCCATTGCCTGGACCTCTAAGGTCTTAGCTTAATGGAAAGGGTCTTAGACACTGACCACTTGGATACATTATCAGTCTCTAAAGCAGTGGTTTCCATCTTTTTTTCCGTTAAGTACCCCCTGAGTTATCAGAATATTTACCCAAGTCTAGAGCATTGTCATACTAGAGCACTATCAATGTCCTTTGCCTCTGCTATCCACGAGAGACCTTTAAACCTTTAAATACATCTTTCCACTCGATATACTCGTACGTTTCCAATTCGAGGAACATTGTGTTTGTAGAGCTGATGGAGACTGAATGACTGGCTTTCAGTCACGAACACCAGCAATCCATCGACGTTCTCTTGAAAGACCATTAGCTCAGCTCGATGTCATTTCCAAAGGAAATGTTGAAAGATATCCAAGAAATTTGAAATCTGAGTAAAAGGAACCAATTTGTTGATGATGAGGAATTTTATAGTTGGTGTTTGACTTAGTTTCTTACTGAATCAAATACTAAAATATCTATACATAATGCCGTTAAAACTTATTGTAAATGACGAATTCTATAAGAGCTTCTTAATCCATGAACAGCTATGTTATTTTTTCTAAATCACGATATATAGATATAATTGTTTTCATCTTATATATAATACTGGTGAGAAATTACATGTAGGGATAGATGGTTCCGTAATTCTGGATTCTTATTCTATCTTTGAAATGACAATATTCGTGATATTATTGTCTTACTTTCCTTAAATATTTAGCTTTTCAATATATCAGTTATATCAATATCTTAGCTTTTATACAAGGGCCAATATACATTGTCCATGATATCATGATCATTAATTAACAAGAATTAAGAATGTTGATTTGGTATGTGAATCCCTTACACTATATTTTTACTTTCATAAATTTATAATCCTTACGAAACCATTAAATTCTCTCTGAGTGTTATAGGAATGCTTATATCAAAATGATTATCTTCATATTTATCATATATTATTACAAATTTTAATTTTTAGCACATATTGAAAGTAGTGAAAATATTTAGCACAGAAATAATATTTTAAGAATTTCTAGGTAATTACAAATAACCTTTTTACTGTCTTTATAAACATAGAGTATAACATTTATTACTTTTACACGGCTTACTACAAAATGATTTTTAATGAAGCTAAAAGCCATTCCATCAGATCATAATTGTCCTATCTCAGTGGCATTTGCAGTCAACATTTTTAGCTGCTTTTTACTGAAACTTTTATTTTTTACCGCAATGTGAAACAAAAAAAAAGTATCGCTTTTTGACCTACCATAAAACCTTTTTTAATGAGACACTAAAAGAAAAGACATCTGACAATGAAAACAAAAAATCCCCTTGTAAAGAGACCATAGTTTCTCATAAGGTTACACTCAGAATTCCTTTTATTATGTCGTTTAATAAAATAAAACTATGATTATACTGTGCCATTTTCCCGTTTTCTATACATTGCAACTAACTAGGAAATATATTGAATTCCTACATTCAAACATTTATGAATACAAGCATCCATGCATACAAAAATAACACGTATATAGGAAATAAAATAGTAACAAGGTGCAAAGTTATAAGAAAATAGTTAGGAAACTTGAGGAACTTTCAAAGAACCAGCTCTTTTTCATATCTGGCCGAAAAAAGTCAATCTCGAGATAGAGATATATCACCTTGCAATTCACAAAACTTTGCTTGTTATGCTAATTTTTTTATGTAATTGCTTCCCCTACAGCAAGAGAGAGAGAGAGAGAGAGAGAGAGAGAGAGAGAGAGAGAGAGAGAGAGAGAGAGAGAGAGTTTACAAAAATAAGTCCGAGTAAGTATTGGGTCCATGAGTTAGGCCCCATTGAAATAGTACACAGACACACAAACATACATATTGATACATATACGTTTCCCACCAAAATGTATCTAAAGATGTAATTGATACTTTAACATTGTAGCCTTGTTTTATAATTGGATTGTTATCCTAAGTTGTTAACAAAGAGCTCTGCTTACACCTCTGGTGTAAATATTAAGTCAGTTACTAATAAACCGTTGAACAGCTATCTCTTGAATACCCGCTTATCGCATATATTTAACAATATTTATTTACATACATACATATATATATATATATATATATATATATATATATATATATATATATATATATATATATATATATATATATATATATATA
Source organism: Palaemon carinicauda (assembly GCF_036898095.1). Classification (NCBI taxonomy): domain Eukaryota; kingdom Metazoa; phylum Arthropoda; class Malacostraca; order Decapoda; family Palaemonidae; genus Palaemon; species Palaemon carinicauda. The sequence continues at coordinate 113,148,319 of NC_090747.1, read as the reverse complement.
TATATATATATTTAATTAAACATTTATATATACATATATATATATATATATATATATATATATATATATATATATATATATATATATATATATATATATATATATATATATATATATATATATATTTGGGCTCAAGCCATGTCGTCCTGATGGAAGTTCCTATAGGGTAGCTTCCTAGGGTATATTACAACTACGGCGATATTCCCAGAGAATTTACCTTAAGGTACCAGAATTCTAACTCCTGGAGCGAGTATCCCTCGTGAAAGGGATATCGCGACATATCAGAGGACGTATTCTTGACACGCCACATGGCAATCTGCATCCTGGACAGAGATTTCGTCTCGTAGGAGGGATTGGCAAGAAACGAATTCGGGAAAGAAAAAGGGGAGCCGCTCCCAAGGCTTCCTTATCCTCCGATTCGTATGCGTGCCTGGCGCCAATCCTGGCGCCATCTGTATTCCTTTTTGCGTAGCTTAACAACTCGGTGTTTTTTCCTGTGTTTCTCGCAAATCTTGGATTTATTCTACTTTTTCATGGCTTCTCCGTCTTCGTCGGCCTCTGATAAGTTGAGTATAATGTCTTTTATGTATAAATGTAGGCTCTTGGTAAATTTTTGAGTGATTAATAGGATTAATCTTTGATACAAGAGCCGTAGCCTACCAGAGGCGTCCTGGACGCTGTCGCTCGCTAGGTATAAGTTTAGTTAGTCAGAGCGACATTCCTGGTTGTTTTGCTTTAATAAAATTTAGCTATTTAGCATTACATAGGATCTCCTTTCGTGCTTAGTATTATTTTGGCGAAGTATTCGCCATTCTGGCCTACGCTAGGCCATGTAGCCTAGTCGTTTGGTCCTAGTACTTCATGCATGATTTTGGTTTTTCCGAGTATAATAAAAATTTTATTGAAGCTTTAGGCTATGTTTTATACATTTAAGACTGTGTGGAATATTTCCAAGATAGTATACGAGTGAGTTTCGGTGATTTAGGTAATCGATTCTCTTGGTGCCTAGGCTAGTTGCTTATGGAGCCTTAGTATACTTTATCATACTCCCCGGTTGCTTTCTTTTCTTCGGAGAAGGTATGCAATCCCTTTCCCTCTGTTTAAGCCTTGGGCTTATCCCTAAGTTGTTTTTTCCGAATTTATTTTCGATAAAACTATACTGGGGTGTTACTGTACCCTCCTGTTCCTGTAGTATGGTTCAAAGAGGGACAGAACAACAGAGTTTTTTAGTCTGAGTCTGTGTTTGTCTGGCTTGGGGCAGAGTCCCCCTCGCTGGCCTGACACAGACAAAGGGGGCTTAGCCTCCTTAGGTCACTACCGAAGGTTTCTGTGGATATGATTCCTTCTCTTGTGATCTACCAGACTAGTCCTTGTTGCTGTTCTCGGGGGAGGATAAGTTTCTTTCCCTGGGAGTAGCAACACCTTCCTTGCTTTGGTGCTCTGGGAGCTGGCAAGTATTGCTGGCCTTCCCCCTTAGATCTCCCTTAGGCTAAGAAAGTTTCTTGGCTGCGGGTGATCTGTCACTAAAGCAAGGTTGGTAGGACCCTCTTGTCCCTTCCCCCTCTTTCTCCGTAATGGCCTAGCCATTACTTTACTGTACGTCGTTCTACATCTGGACCTAGTATAGGTTAGGATGTGGAATTGACTCAGCCCCTTGCCGGCCGGCAAGGGTCTTATATTTTTGAGTGCTGCCCAGACCTTTCTTGGTCCCTCATCCATGCCTGCCTGTAGAGCCAGATGGCATTGGTCAGGAAGCCTGAATTAGATTCTCCCCTTCCTTATATGCACTCTTTCGGATTGCCAGGCTTGGAGGTTGTGTACACTCTTATTCCGGCATCCATTCTATTTTTCTTCAAGTGCTGTACCCGGCCCGGCTGCCGGCCTATGAGGCCGGCAGCCGGGCAGGTGTAGTCCTCTGGTTCTTTTGCTGCCGGCTGGCATCGGTCTTGTACCTTTGCCGGCCGGCTTATGTCAGCCCTTGTCTGCCGGTCACCAAGAGTGTGGCCGGCAGCTGGGTACTACCTTGTGTAGTTGCCGGCCGGCAGCAATTGCCGGCCGACATTGGCTGTTGCCGTCCGGCAGTTGCTGCCGGCCGGCACATGCATTTGAACCAGAGTGCTGCCGCCTTATAGCTGTTAAGTAGTATACTTTAAAGCTAGTTATGGTGTGTGCCGGCCGGCAAGTGCCGGCCGGCAAGTTGCCGGCCGGCACGTATCCCCCTTTACTGTACTAGTATTCTTCAGTATAACATATACAGTAAGAAGAAAACTATGGTAGGGGTTTTGGTACAGCACTGTGTGTTCTAACACTATTGTGTTTTCTTGCACATCCCTTTGCTGTTGCCCTACAGATAGGAAAGTGAGTTCTTTCCTGTCTATTATCCAGGATTTTAAAATCATTGCTTAGGTGTGAGCTCCACCTGTTTCCTCTGGAAACCTTGCATTGGTTACTCTAGAAGAGATTAACCATTTGATTTTATTATCTGGAAGGCTGCAACAATGGGTTGTGAGGGAAACACAAGTGTGTGTCTTTCCTTTATGAATTGTTATGCTATACTATGCATATCCAGTGATACATAGTTCACTTGATACTCATGGAAATTTCTTCTCTTTACAGGAGGACCCTCCGAAGTGCGGAAATGTTTTCTGCAACGTCCGCAGCAAGTACCTCTGCGGACATGAGTGTTGTAGGAGACACGCAGCATGCGCTGTCTCCAAGGATGATCTCCAGTATTGGGACCCTCAGGTATGTACAGTATGAACTAACCTGATTAATGAGGCTTTTGATTCCCCTAGGACGGCGGAATCAAGGGATATAGCAAGGGAGAAGCTTCGTACCTGGGTAAGGGGCTTCCAAAAGAACACCTCTGGCCCTTATCTTCCAAGTGAGAAGATGAGGGCGTATCTTTTTCCCAAGGCATCAGCTGATGCAGTGATTCCCCAGCCTCAAGAGGAGATCCCTCAAGATCAGGTCCAGGTGGACGTTGAAGTCGCGGTCGCGATGCAAGACATCCAGTTAGATGACAGGATGTCTGACGTGGACGAGCGTTTGGAACAAGACCTCCTGGCAGAAGGTCAGGATGAAGTTCAAACCCCGGACGTCGTAGAGGATGAGGTCGACGAGGTGTCGGCTACTCTGGTTCAGATTCCGGAGCCTATTCCCTCAACATCAGCCGGTCTCCCAGTAGAACTGGGACAGGCCCTCTCTTCGATTGTTGGAATGATCCAACAAATGCAGAAGGAGAATCAGGAGAAGGCGGCTGCTATGGAACTGTGGATGCAGTCCCTGGCAGAATCACATGGGCCCCGGAAAAGGCTCAATGTGAAAGACCTTCCCTTATGCTCAGATGCTAACCCATGGAGGTATGCTAAGCACATGCCGATGACGACTGGAAAGATCGTCATATCGGATAAGCTGGGTTCAGTTCCCCTAGAGGAGGTGGAATTCTGGCCCAGCAAGGCATCATATCCGGACTGCTATGTCCGGCTGAGAAAAGAACCAGCTTCAAGGGAGGAGACAGAGCCGAAGGAGGTCATAATCATGGACCACGCTAAGGCTCAAGCCCTACTTTCATCCTCGATGAAGGAGAGGGGCTTCTCTAACTCGAAGGTAGCTGCATTGAGCAAGAAGCTCCCTTCCTTTGTGTCCTCTCCTGCTAGAGCCTTCCCCTTTTTACAGAAAGGGTTTGCGGCTGTCCTAAAGGCAGTCGAGGCCGGCAAGCCTTGCCCCTCCCTGGAGGAGTGTAAACCCTTGTCGCTGGCCCTGCCTATGGACCACAAAGACTGGAAGGATGTCCATCTGACGTTCTAGGTGGGAAAGTTGGAGGCTGATATTGCCGGACGGCAATTCGGCGAGGACCTCCCCAAGCTGTCCGACTCTCTTTTACGAAGAGAGTTCGAGACAAAAGAAAGACTGGCTGCCTCAATGTCTCTTCAGACTACTCTTGAGACGATGGCAAGTGACCCCAAGGTCCATGAAATGTTCATGGTGGTGGCTAAGACTCACCTAGCCACATTGACGAAGGACCTTTATAGCTTCGTCAAGGCAAGGAGAGCTTGTAGGGAGTTCATGTTCACCGGGGCTACGGTGAGGCACGAGCCAAGGAAGTTAATCTCCTCCAACATTTGGGGAAAAGACCTTTTCCCTGCCGATGTGGTCAAAGAAGTTGTTGATAAGGCCGCCGTGGAGAATAGAAACCTTCTCCAGAAGTGGGGCCTGGCTATCAAAAGAAAGTCTTCCCCGGATGAGGGTCCTCAACCAAAGAGGAAGAATATGAGGACTAGGCTACCGTCTCGGCCAGCCAAGCCCTCTAGACAGCAACAGCTACTGCAATTGCCATTGCCTCCAGTGCCCCAGATGGTGGCGCAAACCCCGACCACTTTCCAGTGGGTACCCCAGGCTGTGCCAGGTCAGTCCACGGCATTCACCCCAACGTTCGAAGGACAGTCTTCTTCCTTTCGAGCAAAGCCTAGAGGAGCAGCCAGAGGCTCGTCTAGGTGCCCCTCAAGAGGAAGGGGATTCAGAGGTGGTCGTGGTCAGGGAGGCAAGACCTCCGGACGGCAGTCCAAGTGAAATGATACCGGTAGGAGGGAGACTTCTGAAATTTTGGGATCGTTGGACCTTTGATCCCTGGGCCCAAAGCCTACTCAAGAATGGACTGGGCTGGAGCTGGTACAGCACTCCACCCCCGTGCCTTCGGTTTTTCCAACACTCCACCCCCGTTCTGGAGGAGTACGTTCAAGAACTGTTGGAGAAAAAGGTGATCCGGAAGGTGAAGTCCATCAAATTCCAAGGGAGGCTGTTTTGTGTTCGCCACTCAACAAGTTCATAGTGAATTGCAAATTCAAAATGCTAACACTGCAACACATAAGGACCTTACTGCCCAAGAGGGCATACTCAGTCTCTATAGACTTGTCAGACGCCTATTGGCACATCCCAATCAGCCGTCGACTCTCCCCCTACCTAGGGTTCAGGCTACAACGGAGACTATACGCCTTCAGAGCCATGCCATTCGGGCTAAACATAGCCCCGAGGATTTTCACGAAGCTTGCGAGCGCAGCTCTCAAACAATTACGCCTAAAGGGAATTCAGGTAGTAGCCTACCTGGACGACTGGCTGGTGTGGGCAGCATCCGAGACAGAATGCTTGCAAGCTTCCAGTCAGGTGATCCAGTTCCTAGAGTACCTAGGCTTCAAGATCAACAGAAAAAAGTCTTGACTTTCTCCATCCCAAAAGTTCCAGTGGCTGGGAATCCACTGGGACCTTTTGTCACACTGTTTCTCCATCCCGACGAAGAAAAGGAAGGAGATAGCGGGCTCTGTCAAGAGACTTCTAGATTCCGAAAGGATATCAAGACGCGAACAGGAGAGGGTACTAGGCTCTCTCCAGTTTGCTTTGGTGACAGACCCAGTGCTAAGAGCACAGCTAAAGGATGCAACCGGAGTTTGGAGAAGGTATGCATCAAACGCGCGAAGAGATCTGAGAAGACCAGTGCCGCCTCGGCTACGTACTCTTCTCAGGCCAGACATCTAAAGAAGTCTGTTCTTCTTCAGCCACCTCCCCCGTCGATGACGATTCACTCAGACGCCTCAAAGGAGGGATGGGGAGGTCACTCTCATCGGAAAAAAGTCCAGGGGACTTGGTCCTAGCTATTCAGGACCTTTCACATAAACTTTCTAGAAGCTATGGCAGTGCTCCTTACCTTAAAGAAAGTCTCCCCGCGTCACTCGATCCACATAAGATTGGTGATGGACAGCGAGGTGGTTGTGAGATGCTTGAATCGACAAGGGTCGAGGTCACCACCTCTCAAACAGGTGATGTTAGCCATTTTCCGATTGGCGGAAAAGAAGAAGTGGTACCTGTCGGCAGTTCACCTTCAAGGAGTCCGCAACGTGACAGCGGACGCTCTATCCAGGTTCACACCGATAGAGTCAGAATGGTCCTTAGACGCAGGATCATTCTCCTTCATTCTGAATCAAGTCCCAGAACTGCAGATAGACCTCTTTGCGACGAAAGACAACAAGAAGTTGCCCCTGTACGTGTCCCCGTACGAGGACCCCTCAGCGGAAGCAGTGGACGCGATGTCCCTCGCCTGGAACAGATGGTCCAGGATTTATCTGTTCCTCCCTCACAACCTTCTGTTGAGGGTCCTCAACAAACTGAGATCCTTCAAGGGGGTAGCGGCAATAGTGGCCCACAAGTGGCCGAACGGCATGTGGTTCCCCTTGGCGTTGGAACTACAGCTGAAGTTTGTGCCGCTACCACATCCAGTTCTGACCCAGCGAGTCCAGAAGTCGACTGTCTGCGCTTCATTACAGAAAACCCGGACCCTGCAGCTCATGATTTTCTCGCCCTTGCGGTGAGAAAGCGTTTCGGGATTTCAAAAGCCAGCATAGACTTCCTAGAGGAATATAAGTGCAAATCGACTAGAAGGCAATATGAGTCATCTTAGAGAAAATGGGTGGCCTTTGTAAAGGCAAAGAATCCGCAGGAGATCTCAACAGACTTCTGCTTATCTTTCTTCATCCACCTCCATGGTCAAGTGTTGGCAGCTAACACGATTTCAGTGTGTAAATCTGCTTTGATGAGACCCATTTTATTTGCCTTCCAGATCGACCTAGGTAACGAGATCTTTAATAAAGTTCCGAAAGCCTGTGCTAGGCTCAGACCTTCAGCACCTCCAAAGCCCATCTCATGGTCTTTAGACAAAGTTCTTCATTTCGCCTCCCTGTTGAGCAATGAAGAATGTGCGTTAAAGGATTTGACACAGAAAGTTATTTTCCTATTTGCACTCGCGTCCGGGGCCAGGGTTAGTGAGATCGTAGCCCTCTCGAGAGAGGCAGGTCGTGTTCAGTTCCTGGATGGGGGGGGGAACTGAACCTGTTTCCGGATCCTACGTTTCTCGCCAAGAATGAGTTACCCACCAACAGGTGGGGTCCCTGGAGAATCTGCCCTCTGAAAGAAGATGCATCTCTATGTCCAGTAGAATGCCTAAAGGTCTATCTTCGTAGAACTTCAGACTTCAAGGGTGGTCAACTATTCAGGGGAGAAACATCAGGCTCAAATTTATCTCTGAATCAACTCAGAGCGAAAATCACATATTTTATTCGCAGAGCGGATCCTGACAGTACACCCGCAGGTCACGATCCGAGGAAAGTTGCCTCATCCCTAAATTTCTTTAATTGTATGGATTTTGAACATCTCCGTTCATACACGGGCTGAAAGTCTTCCAGAGTGTTCTTTCTCCACTATGCGAAGCAAGTAGAGGAACTAAAGAGATCTGTGGTAGCAGTGGGTTGCGTAGTTAACCCTACTGTTTAACTCTGCGAGGAACAGTGGTCTTAATTGGGACGATTAATTCCAGGGTGAGTGTGTAGGTACATACTGTACTACAAACTAAATGAGGGCACCGAGTGCCCACATAGACTGTTCCTTTTCCAAAGGTGAACCTAGCATAAGTACAGACATGTGTGCCGAGCGTTTTTAACGCTAATGTGATTGATTTGTAATACAGACTTTTATGACTTGATACCTCGGTATCTTAAAAAAGTGGCATTTAATGTTTTTTTCTTTCAGATAAACAAGTTCTGTTTACTATCATACTTATGCTTAAAGTTTTGGGTTATCCTCTTTTTATATATATATATATATATATATATATATATATATATATATATATATATATATATATATATATATATATATATATATATATATATATATATATATAATTGCTGTTAACCTGTCTATTTATTGTCTGTCAATAAACTTGTTCTTGAGAACCTTGCGTCTCTTTCACCTGTGTCAATTTATTGGTATAATTGAGCATTTATTCTATGTACCTTATCTGGGATAATTCTAATAGAATTGTTCTGTTATGCAAGCTATGTTGCATTGGTTTATGTAGTCCCTTATTGGGAGGACTCCGTCCCATAAAGGGACGAGGCCGGTTTTATTAGTTTCTTCCTATGCGGATATAAACCTTTGTCCAATACAAGTATTGTGCGGATTACTGGTCAATATATATTGACGCAGTGGTTCTTTACAAACTATGCTTTACTTAATATAGGGCGAGACCACTATATTAGCTTGGTTGGTATTCATACATAGGTATATGTACTCTTTGAGACTTTTCCAGAGTCTAGTAGGACTCTTCCCTGTAGGGGGCAGGGAGCTCTAACATAGTTTATAGTTAGTTGAAAAGATGTATAACGGTAACATCTTAGGTCTCTAGGTCTAGTCGACCGGGGAAAAATTACCTCCGGCGAGTACGGCACGTTCTGAGAATCCACAGATACAGTAATGCTCTGGTACACTTCCATCAGGACGACATGGTTTGAGCCCAAAAAATGGATTTTGAGCGAAGCGAAAAATCTATTTTTGGGTGAGATGGCCATGTTGTCCTGTTGGACCCGCCCTTGCCTTTCTAAGAAAGGGCTGTAGGACCCCTCCCTACATACAGTATCTGTAGCACCTCGTGTACGCTACAAGGAAGACAGATGGCGCCAGGATTGGCGCCAGGCACGCATACGAATTGGAGGATAAGGAAGCCTTGGGAGCTGCTCCCATTTTTCTTTCCCGAATTCGTTTCTTGCCAATCCCTCCTACGAGACGAAATCTTTGTCCAGGATGCAGATTGCCATGTGGCGTGTCAAGAATACGTCCTCTGATATGTCGCGATATCCCTTTCACGAGGGATACTCGCTCCAGGAGTTAGAATTCTGGTACCTTAAGGTAAATTCTCTGGGAATATCGCCGTAGTTGTAATATACCCAAGGAAGCTACCCTATAGGAACTTCCATCAGGACGACATGGCCATCTCACCCAAAAATAGATTTTTCGCTTCGCTCAAAATCCGTTATATATATATATATATATATATATATATATATATATATATATATATATATATATATATATATATATATATATATATATATATATATATATATATATATGTATATATATATATGTTATTTCTCCTGTTTTCCAACTATGGTTGTAGCTTAGCAAATAATAATAATAATATATACATACATACATATATATATATGTATATATATATATATATATATATATATATATATATATATATATATATATATATATATATATATATATATATATATATATATATATATATATATATATATATATATATATATATATATATATACATGTGTTTGTGTGTGTGTGTGTATACAGGGTGTCACAAAAAATGTACTCTTGGGATTGTTGCAACTTGTTCAATTTATTGATATTATTGTGAAAAACGGGTTCACAGGACAGAAAAAATGCATATTTAAAGATCCTGAGTGTTCACAGTGAAAAAGTAAAGATATATGGAGCAATTTGAGAAAGTTCAAGGAAAAAAAAATCAGCTCACATAAAGTGTTCAAACTTTTTGCCCTTCTGCTCAATACACTTTTCACATTGTGAAAATATGGAACTACAAACTGTTAATAGAATTTCTTTCGGTATCTGAGGACATTCTTCATCAATAGCCTCTCTAAGATCGTCAATTATTCTAGGTTTTCTGCTGCACACGCTTCAAAATGCGATGGACGCTCGATTTTGGGATACCAGTTTCTCGTGACAGTTCACGAACAGAATTTCGTGGGGAATTGTGAACATTAGCAATAACATCCTGCTCCTTAGTTGGGTTTTTTAATTTTCATTTTCATTCTTAATCTCCTTTTCTCATTCAATGGAGGGTCCCCTGATTCTTTAAGTTATATACAATTCGTAGAATGGTGACGCGTGTTGGGGCATCTCTGTGGAACTCACTTGTAAATCGTCTTTGCACTTCAGCTTTTAGAATATTTTTTTTTTGCACGTACGTAAGCCCAGTATGCGTCATTCTTACTCCAAAATCAAATTTGAAATAGAAAATAAAATATTAGCTATCATAGTCAAAACGAGTAATCAAATATTGGGACACTGTACACACACATACACACACACACACACACACACACACACATATATATATATATATATATATATATATATATATATATATATATATATATATATATATATATATATATATATATATATATATGATACATTTTGCACATTTAGACGAGTTTTTCATAATCAAATAAGCCATATATATTTTTGATACATTAATGTCTGGATTCTCTTAACGACCTCGGGATCAAAGCCCCAGGCGAAACCACACAGGGACAAGAGCTTGTGTAAGGGAATCCAGACATTAATGTATCAAAAATATATATGGCTTATTTGAATATATATATATATATATATATATATATATATATATATATATATATATATATATATATATATATATATATATATATATATATGCAATAATCATATATTACATGTTTAAAACACATGACGTAATAAGTTATTGTGGAAGTAGAAGCTAGTGTGAGAAGTGCTGTAGTCAGGTCATAGGAGGATGCGAATACATTATCTCAGCAATGTAACATTTTTATGAAGAATAAACACAAATACGAACCATGAGAAATAGTTGTGTCGTCACCGGATGCAGGTGTCTTCCTATACTAATGTTTACTTTACATTACGTGTTTAAATGCTGAGATAACTGACTATACGATATCTGTGATATCGATATTTTAGCAAGTTCTTATCAATACATCATATGGAATGGTCATCCGACCAAACCAGCTATACTCCTGTGATGGAGATGTTAACACTGTTGTTTTTAAAGAATAAACCATTTTAAAGTTAACTTAACTGACTTTACTTGAAGATGTAACATACAAACTAACATACTTAATGTGTGTTAACAACAGTAGCACACTAATAAATGGCGGCAGCGGTAAAACTCTAAGAATCAGAGAAAGATCTTCAAGAACCAGCGAATAAAACTCTAAGAATCAAAGAAAGATCTTCAAGAACCAGCGAATAAAACTCTAAAATCCAGAGAATTATCTTCAAGAAATCAACCGTAATGAATCTACAATTTTGAATGAGTATCATAGTCCATCGAAGAATGAAACATTTAATGAATGTTATACATACAAACTGATGAACTGGATCTTCAATCAACATCCTAAGAAAACCAAGGACTGACGTTCAACGCATACAAATCATATCCAGGAAGCACTACATTCAACGGAAATCGGACCGAAAACATTCACCAAAACATCAAGAGAGAGAGAGGAAATCGGACTGAATACATTCACCCAAGCATCGAGAGAGAGACAGGAAATGACGACATCACACAACACCATATAAGCTAAGAACATTTTCTTATTCATTTCAGTATTGAGCAGTGAGGTGTAGTTATCACGAGTCGTTAGTCCATTATTACTGGGGTTAGTTGTTTGCTAATCTTCTATTTCCTTTCATTAAAGGAAACTGTGTTCAACTCCGAATTCTCATCTAGAATTTTTTTTCTATCCTTGTGCTAATTCCGTTTTCTTTCAGAAATTCTCGGGAAATATCTTTGTGTTCCGTTTTCTTTCAGAAATTCTCGGGAAATATCTTTGTGTTCCGTTCTCTTTCAGAAATTCTCTGGAAATATCTTTGTATTAGTATCATTATTTTGGGGAATTTTGATATAATCTTTATCATTTAGTGCTTATGCGTTTACGCAGTGGACGTTTGTATTCATATAGATATTTTGATAGAATTGGAAGGGGTCGAAGAGATAGGAAAAGAAATACCGTAAATATGACGTCCCCTGTGAGCCCCGCCCCTGGACCGAGTAGCCCTCTCCCGATTGTGACACTTGTAAATGCTAGGTCAGCAATCCTTCCTTTTCAGGGTCGGGTTAATGGGTTCTTGCCTCAAAATGTGGAGTCATGGATTTCATCTGTCGATGCCCATTTAAATGCCAAACAAATCGTAGACCCTTTTGTACAATTACAAGAAGCTAAAAGTTTTTTAGATTTTTCTAAGTGGGATGCGAGTGCGTATTTAAGAGATGTTTCATTTCAAGAAGCAGTTACCTGGGATGATTTCAAAGTTAGGTTACGCACAGTCTATGGGGGTGAAGAAGCCTTGGATGTAGTATTAATGTTAAGAAATACACTTAATCAAGCCACTATGACTCGGCTTAATGTTATTGAGAGAGCAGCTCTCATAGCCGATAGGCTTAATGAATATCAAGATATTTTAGGTAATTCCACTTGGGTTACTAGAGATAACATCTCCGTGAAAGATTTTTTACGATTAATGTATTTAACTTGCATGACACTTATGTTGCCTGAAGCTTTAGTGCGGTGTTTTGATAAAATGTTAACGCTTGCAAGTACGAAATTGGATGTATATAAACAGATAAAGAAACACATGTCTAAGTGTCCTGACCTTGATACCGTGTTAACTAAAGTTTTTGTAAAAAATGAAACATAGCCACAACAAGTAAATGTAGTTAATAATAGTCAAATTGCGGGAATGACATGTTATAATTGCAAACGTCAAGGTCACTTGATCGCGGACTGCAGAACGAAATTCTGTCCGATACATAATAGTTCGACTCATTCATATAGTCAGTGCTACTCGCGTAAGACACAACAGAATCCTAGAAATACAAAGTCAATTCCACAGTCAGTTCTATATGGAAATAAAAAGAAAAATCCTCATTTTAATAGGAAGAAACTGCCAAACATCAATGTAGTTCAGAATCCCAAACAAACAAACAGTTCTTCGAATAGCACTGAGCCTGGGTCGTCAAACCAGACCTCGCAAGGTCAGACTAATTTTCAGAATGTGCAGAGCAAAGCAAATACCACATAATTAACTCCAGTGGGAAAGAGAATGATGTTGGGTCAAGGTCATTCATGTCAACATCAGAAGTATTGAATAATCAAGTTAATGTTTCATCAGATCAATGTGAGGCAATAGATTTTCCTATGAAACACACGGCCGAATTAAGTAAATCTGTGCATGCTCCCGTAGATTTGCAACGAATTCATACAATAATAAGCCAAAATGAGTTATGACCAACATTATATGCTGTAAATTTAGAACACAAATCCTTTACGTTATTTTTTGACTCTGGTAGTCCAAGTAATATCATGGATTTGAGGACACATCATTTGTTGTTTTCGTACTTTCCGATAGAAAAATCCGGAGTGAGACTCTCGGGTATAGGAAATAATGAATTAAATGTAATAGGCGTAACTCATGTTCAGTTCAAGGTCGGTAAGTGCACGTTTGCCGATACATTTGTTGTTGTACAAAACATTGATATGTATCCAGCTGTAATTATAGGATACCCATCTATGGGCAATCAAAACATTATCTTAGCCCCTGCCAAACACGGCGTGTATATCTAAGGAAAATTCTATAAGTCTTTTAATACATTAAAATCAGTTTTGGATAAAAAGGAGACGAAAATGTAACCGTAACGTCCGGTGAAGAACCAATAACTTGTCTCACTAATAAAGAAATAATATACGCGACCCAGCAGAATTCTCGTTCACCCGTAATATCATCTTGCACGCAATCTATCGAGCCAAACGTACCTTCGAATTTAATAGTGCAAGTAAAGAAAACATTACCGGGATCTGAAATATTAATCCTTTCCGACACTTTGAAAACTAACGGATTGTCTGTTACACAAGCTATTTATACAGTAGGCTCACATTAACAATGTAATATTGAAGTCTGTAATTATTTAAATACCACTTTAGTAATTCACAAAAATCAACACACCTTGGATGTAGAAGTTAATAAACATCGTATTCTTACCGTTGCTGAAATCAATCATGCTCAATCAGTTGTGGATGAATCCCTTTTGCAATCTATTAAAAATAAAATCAATAAAGACATTCAAGACGAGGAAATTCAGCAGAAATTTTTTGACTTTCAACTGAATATCATGATGTTTTTTCCACTACGGATGGATCCTTAGGAAAAACAGATGTGATCGAGCATCAAATAAGGTTAAAGGACAAGCAGAAAATTATCTATGTACCCTCGTACAGACTCCCTATGAAATTCCAGAATGAAATGAATGATGAAGTAGGTAAAATGCTAGAAGAAGGAGTCATTAGGAAATCGAACAGCCCTTATAATTTTCCATTAATAGTTTTCCCAAAAAAGATCGAACATGGCGTATCTGCGTAGACTTCCGTCGTCTAAACGAGGAGACGATCCCTGATCGATTCCCAGTGCCATGTACTGACGATATTTTGTCTTTGTTAGGTCAGAATAAATATTTTACCAGTTTGGACTTACTTAAAGGCTTTCACCAGATATCATTAGAAGAAGATAGTATCCCATACACAGCCTTCAGCACAGCCAGGGGGCATTATGAATTTTTACGGATGCCTTTTGGTTTACGTTGTGCTCCCATAACATTTACAAGAATGATTAACATAGTGTTTGGAGACTTGCTAGGGGATATATTGCATGCCTAGATGGACGACCTTGTAATCTTTTCCAACACCTTAGAAGAACATCTACGTAAATTAGAACTAGTACTACAGAGACTAAGACAACATAACTTAAGGGTAAAGATTAGTAAGTGTGAATTTTTCAAAACAGAATAGATATATTTGGGTTTTATGGTGTCAAGCCAAGGTCTATGGCACTACCCAAGACTAAAGAACAATGGTTTGATTTTGGAGTGTCCTTCTCCCTGAAGAGCTGCTTACCTTAGCTAAAGAGTCTCTTCCCTGCTCATGATACTGACGTCCTCTAAACCTTAACCATAATAACCTTAATAATAATAATGATAATAATAATAATAATTTAATAATAATGATAGTAAATTTAATAAATTTAAAAAAACAATGTTAATATTAATGAATTTCATTAAAATATTAATTTTAATATTTTACAAGGTTCTCTTATTATAATCACGATAAATAATTATATTAAATATCTAAGTTAGCAGAAACAATACTAAACAAATTTTAATAAGGCGCATTTGCACAGACTCGCAGAGATGCCCTTTTAGCTCGGAAAAGTTTCCTAGTGGCTGACTGGATAGAATTATTTTGTCCAACCAATCAGCTAGTAGGAAACTTTTTAGAGCTAAAAGGGCACCCTTGCGAGTCAGTGCAAATGCGCCTCATTAAAAAAATTTAATATAGTTTCTGCTAACTTAGTTATTTAATAAGTATTCATTACGATTATAATAAGAGTGAAATTTGTAAAATATTAAAATTATTATTTTAATTAAATTCATTTATATTAACATTGTTTTTAAATTCATTATTATTATTATTATTATTATTATTATTATTATTATTATTATTATCATTATTATTATTATCATTATTAATTGCACTGGAAACATCCCTGCCTGCCAATCTGCCGGACTGGGGTTCGAATCACACTCAAGCTTGATAATTTCTTGTAGTGTCTACAACCTCACCCTCCTTGTGAGCTAAGGATGGGGGGTTTGGGGGAGCCTGGTGATTCCTCATCAGCCAATGCCTGGCCCTCCCTGGTCCTAGGTTAAATGGAGAGGGGGCTTGTGCGCTGATCATATATATATATATATATATATATATATATATATATATATATATATATATATATATATATATATATATATATATATATATATATGGTCAGTCTCTAGGGCATTGTCACTGTCCCCTTGCCTCTGCCATTCATAATAATAATGATAGTAATAATAATAATGATAATATTGATAAAAATAATTATAATTAATAATTAATGATTGATGATTACTAATTGATTATTAATAATTAATAATTAGTAATTAATGAATGATGATGATGATGATAATAATAATAATAATAATAATAATAATAATAATAATAATTACATTTATAATTAATAATTAATTATTAATGATTAATTATTATTAATTAATAATAATAATAATAATAATAATAATAATAATAATAATAATAAAAAAACCTCTTTGAGTTATATATTTATTATCTCAGACTCCTCTGCTCATAAAATCCTTTAGGGTTTTGCCCTCACTCTGGCTCAAATTCCGACATGTGTTGTGAAAATTATGGAAGGACCAGATCCTTTGCTTTAAATTCTATTCGCCTGCTGCTCGCTACTTTCTGAGCTCAATGTACTCACCGGAAGCTGTCCAAGCTCATATCATCCTTAAAATTGTTATGATCAGTAGACGTGTTAACGTATTTGTTAACATGTAAATTCCCTTGGTAAGCCACTGACTGGAGTTAGCCACTGGTTGAATCATGTCTTACACCCCCAGATTACCTTTTCTGAATATAATCCATAAAAAATACATCGTAAGATTTCATAAAAAGGTATAAAGTAAATAAAAACTTTTACAATATGTAACTAAAAAAAGTTGATAATTGAAATCAGTTTTTTGTAGCATAATTTATGTGAAGAAGTACAAACCAAAGCAAATTCATAAAAACTCCTTTCATTGTTTAAGGCTGCCTGCGAATACCTTTCGCTATCCCTGACTACACTAATTATGTGCAGTTGGACAAGATTCCTGGTACACCTTGCTCTGAGAAAGTGCAACAAGCCACACCTTTACTGAGAGGTGAGTTCATGTGTTTAGCCCGCCCACCACCTCTGCCGCCATCTGTCCTTATACTTTGGTTACTTGGCGCAAAGTAAGGGTGTGACAAGGCGCCTTCTTCGTAGCGAGGTGTACCAGGAACTCTTTGTTCAACTATACTTCAGTCAAAGATCCTCTATAATCTTAGCTTTCAATCATTAAAGATACATTCTAAGCAATGATCTTTCTATAATTTGAGTCTTCTTGAAGCGTTTATAACATTTAAAATGCTTCCAGAAGACTGAAATTACATAAAGATCATTGCTCAGAATACACCTATAACGCTAACAACGCTTCCAGACGACTAAAAAAACGGAAAGACCGTCCGGAGTGAAAGCTCTGGACAATCTGGTCTCTCACTCAACCTCTAGCGATGCTTATAAACTATTTTTCTCAGGATGAGTGGTTTTTCCCCACTTATTTTTATTCCATGTGCTTTATCGTCAGTATTGAAAGGTTCAGTGGCTCTATTCCCTGCTCTGGCACGATTAATTCGAAGGTCTAGCACTATTGCTCTCTTCTCCAGCTGTAGCATTTTCAAGCTGACATGTTTCATACGAGCCTCCGTCCGGGGAAGGCAGACAAACGAAGCCGTCCCCGCAAGGTCCATCCAGGTCATAATCTCCATTACATAATTCTATGAGACCCTGATAGAGGTAGTGAAAAATATATAAGATTAGTCTCTAGAAGGTTAAGAGTATTTCAGTTGGCATCAAGAGAATATTAATTAGGGTATGTTCGAGGGTCTTCATAAAAAGTATTGAGATTTCTAAGCGAAGTTATTGGTAGATTTAATGGCACATGTAAAGAAAACACTTTTCACTAACTGTCAGTTATGTTTTATAAAGTTCCAGTTTTTACGATAGCTTAACATTTACTGTCTTATATAGCAATATATTTGTAGAATTGCATGAGTCATTTCCTTAATATTACTTCTAACCTCTTCAACCATCTCCTGTACACGATATATTCTCATTGCAATCACTAAAACAGTTCACTACTAGGTTTAGTATATCTGAGGCCACGTTCGATCCTAGACGTCTTGAGTGTTCATTTACTAAGGGTTAGTGACTTTAAAATGAAATACCAACACTTTCATGAACTTACATTTTTGCATCTGAAATTAGGTCAGCAATCACAAGGGTCTGACGTGGCCCCGTAGGGACATTCTTCCAGGGTCTTTCCCGGTCCACATCTTCGTTCATGTGGCCTCTTCCTATGGCAGGGGCAAGAAAATCCCCATGTGCTGAAAAAAAAATGATTGTGTCAGCATCATTTTTACACCAAACAGGTCACCCTCATCAACCTATTTGATAAGTCTACACTCAAATGTTTCAATACTCTCTGAAACGTTATTAATTTTCTCCAGGTTTAAATGTTTAAAAGGTTTAAAGGTCTCTCATGAATGGCAGAGGCAAGGGACAGTGACATTGCCCTAGCAATCAGGACAATGCCCTAGAGACTGACCATATATTATATGATCAGCGCCCAAGCCTCCTCTCCACCCAAGCTAGGACCAGGGAGAGACAGGCAGTGACTGCTGATGACTCAGCAGATAGACCTATAGGCTCCCCCAAACCCCCCCAACCTTAGCTCTCAAAGATGGTAAGGTTGCAGACTCTAATAGCACTAACGAGTCTGAGAGGGACTCGAACCCCCGACTGGCAAACACCTGGCTGAGACGTTACCAATCATGTGCAAGTTACTTCCAAAGTACACATGAATCGAAAACAATGCGTTACTTATTGCCTAATACATTAAAGTATAAAATATCACCAATATGTGCCATGAGTAAACATAATTAGGAGACTGCGACACATTATGAAATTCATGTCAGGTATTACGTGGATCGTTCGAGTCCTACCACTCACAAGTCAACCAATTAGTAGTAAATAGGGACCAACCTCTGCTGGAGGACAAAAATGGTGTGTAACCAGCAGCATTGCCTCTAAAGACTTACTGAAGAATATACCCTTCTGGTGCCACCCATTTAAGGGAAGTGAGATTTATAGAATAATACACATAGTAATAATATATGTACATGTATATATATGATATGTGTATATATATACATACATATATATATATGTATATATATATTTATGTATAAGTATATATATATATATATATATATATATATATATATATATATATATATATATATATATATATATAATATATCTATATAAATTATATATATATATATATATATATATATATATATATATATATATATATATATATATATATATATATATATATATATATATAATTTTATATACAGTATATACACACATATATATATATATATATATATATATATATATATATATATATATATATATATATATATACATATATATATATATATATATATATATATATATATATATATATATACACACGTGTATATATATATATATATATATATATATATATATATATATATATATATATATATATATATATATATATATATATATATATATATATATATATATATATATATATATATACATATATATATATATACATACATATGTCTGTATATGTTGTATGTCTGTTACCTTTGAATGAAAACAAAGCACAAAGCAACCAAAGAGAAGAGATAAATCTTCATTATTGCAGAGCGACGATATTTTTAAGATATGGAATAAGCTTCAGCCGTGAGATTCGACACTTCAGTTGTAGAGGGGACTCAAGGAAGCACTGCCTGAAACTGACGGAGAGCCCATCTCTCAGCAGCCCTTATATGCCCTTAGACGAACTGGCCTTTGGGGCACAATCAGAAAAAAAAAAAAAAAAAAAAAAAAAAAAAGAGGGTTTCCTATTGTCAATAAGATCGAATTTCCCAAGTTAGCGCGCTTATTTTTACCTTCGGGGTTTCAAGCAAGATGAAAAAGAAGCTAGGTGTTATAAAGTTGTTATTACTTGAACCGGTTATATAATTGCCACCCATTTTGGCTGAGCAGTCTCGGGACGTCCCGCTAGTGGAGAAACCGGACATTAGAATTTTATATTTTGGGGGGAAGTGGCCAATTTTGACGGGAATTGTGACCTCAGAAGTTAAATCTCGGATGAAATAGTAATTGGCACAATTAATCCTTGTATTTAATTTTCGTATATATGATTTTGTGTGTTATGTCTACAAAATTCTCACAACGAATTGAATTAAAATCTTGGCCTACAGCCTAGTAATGTGCCCCCAAGAGGCCATCCAGCTTCCAAAGACGGAAGGCCTAAAAGTTAGTGCATCAAGAACGCTGCAAAGACCTTTAAGCAATGCGCACGGTCCACCACTTGAAGGGCAATGACGTCACCAACCCTATCTTCTCGATATCTGACGTAGGATATTCCGGATTAGGCACGCATTCGTATCCATCCGAACAGGACCTGAACACGATCAAAGGACTCCTGCACTCCTCCTCTAGGGGCCTTCGTTGATAAATAGGGGGAGGTTATGTTTTTGCCCCCGTTTGGCTACAATTTTACTCGTAGAGTAGTGAGACTGTATAATTGTTATATTAAGACGTAGAAGTGATCCAATTTTGTAAGTCTTAGGTCAAAGGTCAAGGTCAAGGTCGAGCTAAAGGTCCTCTGAATTAACCATAACCTTACCCCAAAGTTGGCACATGGTTGTCACACAGACTTCAAATTCGCGTACGGTGTAAATTGATTCTGGGATAAGCAAGCCGGTTTCGAGAAGCTGTCGTGGCGAATCTCTGCCCTCTCAGAGTGATATTCAAGTGGGGGAAGTGTTAATGTTAGGATTCTGAACTCCTTTTGAGTAATGTGGTCAATATCAGAATGGATTTCATATGTTCAATAACTATTGTTATTGATGTCACCTCAGCTCAAGAGTTTACTGTAAAAATATATTACAATTTTACATTAATAGATAATGACACCAAATCTAAGAATAATAAAAGAGTTGATGTTTTCTTTGGGTCGTATTAATAGATTGATATTATCAAATGAATTTTGATAATGTTGATAGAATATTTATATACCCCACAATCCCCAAACATTATAATTGTGGTGGCCGATGTGGTAACGTCCCTCACTGGTGAACGCCAGACTGGGGTTCGAGTCCCGCCCAAACTCGTTAGTTCCTTTGGTCGCTGCAACCTTGACATCCTTGTGAGCTAAGGATGGGGGTTTGGGGGACCCTTTAGGTCTATCTGATGAGTCATCCGCAGCCATTGCCTGATATTCCTTGGTCCTAGCTTGTAAGGTCAGTCTCTAGACCATTGTTCTGATCGATAGGGTGATGTTTCTGTCCCTTGACTGCCATTCATGAACCACCTTTAAACCTTTATGAAGGTTTTTGATGTGTCACTTACATCCATGAATTATTATCATTATTATTATTAATAATAATAATAATAATAATAATAATAATAATAATAATAATAATAGCTAAGCTACAACCCTAGTTGGAAAGCAGGATGCTATAATTCCAAGGGCTCCAACCTGGAAAAATAGCCCATGGAGGAAAGGAAATAAGGAAATAAATAAACTATATGAAAAGTAATAACCAATTAGATTAAAATATGTTAAGACCAGTAAGAACATTAAAAGATCTTTCAAATATAAACTGTAAAAAGACACATTTGCTGCAAGTTTGAATTTTAAAGTTCTTCTGACTCAACTACCCGATTAGGAGGATCATTCCACAACGTGGTCACAGCTGGAATAAAACTTCTTGAAAAATGTTTAGTATTGACCATAATTCAATTTAAGAGATCATTATCTAACTCCAAAATGGCTGTTTCAATGCCACTTATAACCAGCCTTCACTCTATGATAAAGTTCCCCATAGCACTTAAGGTTTAAAGGCCGTTCCCGATTGGTAGTGTGACGGGCCGAGAGAAGGGTTGTGAACTCAAAGGCAGGATGCAATCAACTGAGTTATATTGTTATAGAACACTCTCCTTTATATACAAAACCTCAAGGCAACAGGACATAACAAGTTAACAAGACAGACAATGTTACAGAGAAAAGAGCGTACGGAAGAGCGAAGATACAAGCATAATATATGCAAAAGGAATTATGTACAATTGTGTGACACACGGTTGGTACATGGCTCCCCCCCTAAAAATGACATACTGTACATGTTAAATAGGGCGCCCTGATCTGGAGACGCGAACTGTTGGCGGGTCATCTGGCAGAAGATAAGCAGGTTTTAGATGATCAATGGAGACCCAGTCTTCTTTGCCCCGAATGTTTAGTAGGAATGCTTTCAGACTGCGTCGGATCACAAGGAAAGGGCCCATGTAAGGGGGCGTTAGTGGTGGCTTGCTAGTGTCGTTGCACAGGAAGACGTGCGTTGCAGAGTGCAAGTCCATTGGTATGTGATGCTTTGCTGGGGGCTTGTAAGTCTGGCGGCACGGAGTAAATTTTCCCACGACGTGACGTATGCGCTGGAGATCGTCGGAGGAGCTTGTAGAAGGAAAAAATTCGGCAGGGACGACCAACGGGTCGCCATACACCATTTCAGCTGCCGAGACGTCGAGGGCGTCTTTAGGAGTGGTCCTTAGTCCCAGGAGGACCCAGGGGAGCTGAGTAAACCAGTTGCAATCCTTGCAGCGGGACATCAAAGCTGCTTTGAGGGTGCGATGAAAACGTTCAATCATTCCATTGGCAGCGGGGTCGTAGGCCGTTGTCTGATGTAGGGTGATGCCCAGGAGATTCGCTAATGACGTCCACAATTGAGAGGTGAAAGTGGTTCCCCTGTCAGAAGTAATATGGTCAGGGATACCGAATCTTGAAATCCATCCAGAGAGTAAGGCAGATGTACATGAGGTGGACGTTGCAGTTTCCATGGGAATGGCTTCAGGCCAACGAGTGGAGCGGTCGATGACGGTAAACAGGTAATGATGTCCTTGTGATGTGGGTAGGGGGCCTAAAACGTCGACGTGAATGAGTGCGAAATGACGCTGAGGTTGAGGAAAAGTGCCCACTCCGGAATCCGTGTGTCGATGACTTTGGAAGTTTGGCAAGAAGTACAGGCGCGGACCCAATCCTTAGCATCCTTAGAAATGCTGTGCCAAAAGAACTTTGCCTTCAGCAGCTGTGCAGTAGAATGGCACGAGGGATGTGAAAGGCCGTGAATGAAATCAAACACCTGTCAGCGCATGGGAGCAGGAATCCAAGGTTGCAGTCTACCAGTACTGACGTCACAGAGGAGGGTGGTGTTAGAGTCTTCGAGGGGAAAATCTTCCCAATGGAGGGACGTGCAGGAGGTCCTACAAGCTTGATACTCTGGATCCTGTCGTTGGGCTTCAGCCAGGGCGTTGTAATCCAATCCCAGTTAAACAGCAGCCAACGTGTTTCTTGACAGGGCATCGGCAACGGGATTCATTTTCCCAGGGAAGTATTGGAGGGTGCAATTGTATTCAGCTACGGCGGAGAGATGTCGGCGTTGACGGGCGTACCAGGCACCAGACTGTCGAGTGAAGGAGTGCACCAGAGGCATGTGGTCTGTGCGAATGACGAAGGACGTACCTTCTAAGAAATGGCGAAAGTGACGAACAGCCAAGTGCACCGCCAGCAATTCTCGATTGAAGGTAGAATAACCCGATTCTGCCTTGGACAGTGCCTTTGACCACCTGCTCAAGTACTGCACCAATAGCGACGTCGCTGGCATCGGTGGAGAGAAGGAGAGGGGCGTGTGGGATAGGAACAGTGAGAGCCGCAGCAGTTGATAGGGCCTTCTTTGCATTGCAGAAGGCTGCTTCTTGAAGGGGACCCCACTTCAGGTCCTTCGGCTTGCCCTTGAGGGAGGCGTAGAGGGGAGCAAGAGTGGCGGCAATGTCTGGCAGAAAACGGTGATAATAGTTGATCATGCCCAAGAATTTGACGGTCGAGGGCGCGGGGAAATTCGGAACGGCTGCTACTTTCTCAGGGAGGGGATGGACTCCTTCAGGATTGATACGGTGCCCTAAGAACGACACTTCGTTGGCGCCAAAGGTACACTTGTCGTACCGGACTACAAGGCCGTTTTGTTCCAGGCGGTCGAGCACGATGCGCAGGTGACGGAAGTGTTCCTCTTTTGAGGAGGAGAACACAAGTATGTCATCCACATAACATACACAGAAAGGGAGGTCCCCTAAGATGCCATCCATGAGACGTTGAAACGTTGCCCCAGCATTACGAAGGCCAAAACAGGAGTAATTGAAGGTGTGTGTACCAAACGGAGTGGTGATGGCAGTCTTGGGGATGTCTTCTGGGTTCATAGGCACCTGATAATACCCCTTTAGAAGGTCGACGTAGAGAAAACCTTCGCTTTGTGCAGGTAGGAGGTCACATCGGCAATGTTTGGAATGGGGTAGTGATCCGGTTCTGTTCGCATGTTCAGGCGCCTGTAATCCCCGCACGGAGGGAGGGAGCCGTCTTTCTTCAGAACGATGTGTAAGGGTGACGACCATGGGCTGGAGGCCTTTTGGCAAAAGCCCATTTTCTCCATTTCGGCGAACGTCTATTTGGTGGCTGCCAATCGTTCCGGTGCCAGACGTCTGAATTTTGCGAAGAATGGGGGTCCCGTCGTCTTGATATGGTGATAAATACTGTGCTTGGCAGGAACCGTGGGCGTTTGGCGAAGTTCTGGATGGAAAACTTCCAGGTACGACGTGAGAAGGTGGGCGTAGGCATCCGTGGGTGCGCCGATGTGGAGAGCGAGGTTAGAGGGAGCGGGTTGAAGAGGTGTCGACAAGTACGAGTCTGCGTTGACCAATCGTCGGTGGGCGACATCGACCAGAAGGTGGAAATGAGAGAGGAAATCCGCACCGAGGATTGGCATTGTGACGTCAGCAACGAGAAATTTCCAATTGAATTTACCGTTTCCGAACGATAATGTGAGGTTCTCGTAACCGTAGGTGGGTATCGCAGATCCGTTGGCAGCTACCAAGCGGACGTCGGCAGATGTAGACAGACTACGTCGTGCCTTGAAGAGTTTCCTCGGCAAAAGAGAACGACAAGTACCCGTGTCTACTAAAAATCACACGCCCGTTCCTGCATCCTGTAAAAAGAAAAGATTAGAAACATGGGAGGCCACCGCCACAAGCAATGGCCTACTTACACATTTTTTGGCCACTGACAATCCTTGGCACATTTCTTCGCGGTTGCCCTGAATCTTAAGTGGTAGTAACAAAACTACGGCGGATGGGAGGTAGTAAGTGGCTGTAGAAGTCGTTCGTTGGGGCGCCAGCGATTGGTGGGTGGTGGGCGGCTTTGTCGCAGCTTCGGCACGTCACGGGGTAGGCGTGTATGTCCTACGGCATTCATGTCAGCTTCGGTTGACGTTGAATAGGCATCCTCGTCGTCAGGGGTTGAGGCGTTGATGGAGGTTTGGAAGTGGCTGTCCATAAGAGCGTCGGGTTTGGTCATCAAGTCCTTTATGGGTAAACTATCGACATCGGGTATGGCAGCGCGTACAGGTTCGGGTAAACGGCGTATCCAAAGGGCACGAAGTAGGTTCACCTCACGAGGAGAGCCGTCTGCGGCAGGTTGAAGGCAAGCGATACTGGTCATTTCCATGAGGGCAAGCGAAGCCCTTTGGTCCCCCAACGGTTGTTGCGAGAGCTGAAAAAGCTTTGCTATTCGGGCAGCTGGCGACGGTGAGTACTGCTGCAGAAGATATGTTTTGAAGGCGTCATACGCTATTGGGGTGTCTCCTTGTTCACAAAGCCAGTCGGATATTTCTGGGAAGGTGTCCTCGAGTATCGCCGTGAGAACATAATCCGCTTTGGTGGTTGAGCGAGTCACGCCCCTGATACGAAAGTGGACTTCTGCGCGCTGAAACCAAGCAAACGATTCTCAACTGGCGAACGGTGAAAGTTTCAATGGGGCGGCCGCAGCGCCAACTGCTGTAGTAGAGTCCGTCTCCGTCATAGTACCAACGATGGAGGGGCGAGGGAGGTGGGGGTGGAAGGCAGTGGGAGCGAGTCGACTTCCTGGGTCACCAATGTGACGGGCCGAGAGAAGGGTTGTGAACTCATTATTATTATTATTATTACTATCCAAGCTACAACCCTAGTTGGAAAAGCAAGATGCTATAAGCCCAGGGGCTCCAACAGGGAAAAATAGCCCAGTGAGGAAAGGAAATAAGGAAATAAATAAATGAAGAGAACAAATTAACAATAAATCATTCTAAAAACAGTAACAACGTCAAAACAGACATGTCATATATAAACTATTAACAGCATCAAAAACAAATATGTCATAAATAAACTATAAAAAGACTCATGTCCGCCTGATCAACAAAAAAGCATTTGCTCCAACTTTGAACTTTTGAAGTTCTACTGATTCAACCACCCGATTAGGAAGATCATTCCACAACTTGGTAACAGCTGGAATAAAACTTCTAGAGTACTGCGTAGTATTGAGTCTCGTGATGGAGAAGGCCTGGCTATTAGAATTAACTGCCTGCCTAGTATTACGAACAGGATAGAATTGTCCAGGGAGATCTGAATGTAAAGGATGGTCAGAGTTATGAAAAATCTTATGCAACATGCATAATGAACTAATTGAACGACGGTGCCAGAGATTAATATCTAGATCAGGAATAAGAAATTTAATAGACCGTAAGTTTCTGTCCAACAAATTAAGATGAGAATCAGCAGCTGAAGACCAAACAGGAGAACAATACTCAAAACAAGGTAGAATGAAAGAATTAAAACACTTCTTCAGAATAGATTGATCACCGAAAATCTTGAAAGACTTTCTCAATAAGCCTATTTTTTGTGCAATTGAAGAAGACACAGACCTTATATGTTTCTCAAAAGTAAATTTACTGTCGAGAATCACACCTAAAATTTTGAATGACTTTTACATATTTAAAGAAACATTATCAATACTGAGATCCGGATGTTGAGGAGCCACCGTCCTTGACCTACTTACAATCATACTTTGAGTTTTGTTAGGATTCAACTTCATACCCCATAATTTGCACCATGCACTAATTCTAGCTAAATCTCTATTAAGGGATTCACCAACCCTAGATCTACATTCAGGGGATGGAATTGATGCAAAGAGAGTAGCATCATCTCAAAGGCAGGATGCAATCAACTGAGTTATAATGTTATAGAACACTCTCCTTTATATACAAAACCTCAAGGCAACAGGACATAACAAGTTAACAAGACAGACAATGTTACAGAGGAAACAGCAGACATGAATTTTCATGTTCGTTTAGTGCGAGGGTAGAGCGAAGATACAAGCATAATATATGCAAAAGGAATTATGTACAATTGTGTGACACACGGTTGGTATAGTAGAGGCAAGGGACAGTGACAGTGCCTTATAGCTAACACGACAATACTGTACCATCCGTGTGTCACACGATCGTACATAGTTCATTTTGTGTATATATTATGCTTGTATCTTCGCTCTTCCCTCGCAATAAAAAGAGCCTGAATAAACATGTGTGTTTTTCTCATCGGTAATGGTGTCGATTTTGAACAGGAAATTTCTTGTTGCCTTGAGCTTTTGTATATAAAGGAGAGTGTTCTATAATAAACTCAGTTGCTTTCATCCTGTCTTTGAGTCAAAACCTTCTCTCGGCCCGTCACAATACCCTAGGGACTGACCATATATACATATATGATCAGAGCTCAAGCCCCGCCCCCTCTCCACCCAAAATATGACCAGGGTGGGCCAGGTAATGACTTCTGATGACTCATCAGGCAGACCTATAGGCTCTCCCAACCCCCAAACCCCCCCCCCCCCCCATCCTAAGCTCACAAGGAAGATGAGGTTGCAGACACTACAAAAAACTATCAAGTATGATCGTGACTCGACGGTCAGGGACGTTTCCAATAGGCCACCAGAACCCTTGCCTTACTTACAATCCAAACGATTCGAAATGGCCTATTTGGATTCTGTCGACAACTCTGTTCATTATACTAGGCAGGCAGTTAATTCTAATAGCCAGGCCCTCTCCATCATTAGGCTCAATACTACACAGTATTCTAGAAGTTTTATTCAAGCTGTGACCAAGTTTTGGAATGAGATTTCCTAATCGGGTAGTTGAATCTGTAGAACTTCAAAAGTTCAAAGTTGCAGCAAATGTTTTTATATTGAACAGGCTGACATCAGTCTTTTTATAGATTATATATGTCGCATCTGTTTTGACGTTGTTACTTTTTTTAGAATGATTTATTGTTAATTTGTTCCCATCATTTATTTATTTCCTTATTTCCTTTCCTCACTGGGCTATTTTTCCCTTTTGGAGCTCTTGAGCTTATAGCAACTTGCTTTTCTAACTAGGGTTGTAGCTTAGCTATTAATAATGATAATAATTTACTCAGGGAAAAATCAAACTCTGGCAACTCACGTTGGCACAATCGAGACAACAAGACATATGCGATTTCAGAAATTCAAAATATAAGGCCTCAGACATATTCATATTCATGTCTGAGATTTTTACCCTTTCCATCACCCCGCTGTAGCTACGGCGGATTGGTGATGGTGGGAAACTTTAGTTTGATCGCTCACAGCAAATCAACCTAGTAAGGGTGTCTCTGACTAGTACAGCTTTGCTGATAATTTCGACACATAAACCCTCTCATATATATATATATATATATATATATATATATATATATATATATATATATATATATATATATATATATATATATATATATATATATGATAAATTTTGCACATTTAAACGTGTTTTTTATATTAATAAGTTGTATGGTCAATGTCATACAAGTATCCTGGACCAGGGTTCGAAACCCGGCTAGTCAGATACTATAGTCTTTGAATGATTTTGCTTGGGGCTCTGACCCCGAGGTTGTTAAGAAAATCCAGACTTTAATGTATTAACATATATGACCTATTTGAGATATATATATATATATATATATATATATATATATATATATATATATATATATATATATATATACATATATATATATATATATATATATATATATATATATATATATATATATATATATATATATATATATATATATATATATATATATATATATATATATATATATATATATTTATATATATATATATATATATATATATATATATATACATATATATATATATATATATATATATATATATATATATATATATATATATATATATATATATATATATATATATATCCTCATCCATTACTAGTCCACTGCAGAACAACGGTCTCAAGCATGTCCATCCACTCCCGTCCGTTTATGGTCTTTCTATTCCAGTCCACGCCCACAAACTTTCTTAGTTCGTCAATCCATCATGTTCTCTTCCTTCCCTTGCTTGTTTTACAATCTCTAGGACCCATTCTGTTATTCTTAATGTCCATCTATTATATGTCATTTTCATTATATATCCTACCCATGTTCATTTATATTTCTTACATGTTTTTAGATTATCCTCTACTTATCTTGCTAATTTTCTGTCTCTTAATGTTATTCCCATCATTATTCTTTCCATAGCTCATTCAGTTGTAACTAGCTTATGTTCTATGGCTTTAGTAAGACTCCAAGTTTCTTATGCATAAGTTAATGCTGGTAGGACCATCTAATTAGATACTTTTCTTATTAGAGAAGTGTCATTTTACTTTTCATAATATTATATTTACCAAAAGCTCTCCATTCCATGCTTAACCCTTTTTTTAAGTTTCGATCACTTGTCCTAAGTATGTAAATTCATCAACAATCTCTAGAGGTTCGAACATAACCATTATTTGTTGTCTCTGCATTTTCCTTGAACATTATCTTGGTTTTACTGATATTCATTTTAAGGCCTACATTTCTGTGCAACTCTTTTTTTGTACTCTCTCTCTCTCTCTCTCTCTCTCTCTCTCTCTCTCTCTCTCTCTCTCTCTCTCTCTCTCTCTCTCTCTCTCTCTCTCTCCTTTTTAGTTTCCTCATTCAACTTTTATTCATGCTATTCATGTCTTCCAATTAGGCTTACCTATTATTTTCCTATTTCCTCTATTATCTTTCTTCTCTTTTCCTACGACTTACAATATATAGACTTTGATTCTTTTCTTCCGTTGTGATTTAGGATTTGATAATTTTTAATAAAGTATTTAAACAATTGCAGTTTTTATAATATATATATATATATATATATATATATATATATATATATATATATATATATATATATATATATATATATATACACACATATATATATATATATATATATATATATATATATATATATATATATATATATATATATATATATATATATATATATATATATTAACTTGGTTTGTAACAATCTTGTATCGGATATCTAACAACAGATGTTTATCACTTGAACAAAAAAGGAAACCAAAAATAAGTGCAACATTGCTATAGTGAAGAAACTTGGCCCTACTTGAGAGGACATTATGTTTGACCTCACCAAGGAAAGGCCAAAGTTGAAAAGAACATTTAATTGACATTGCCAAGAGATTTAAATTTGTTAAAGGGTATTTGGTTTATTTAGGCGACTCACTCACATTTCTAATACATTTGAATGACTTTTGAAATATAAATATGAGTGTTTGATTTATATTCATAAGGCAAGTGGCATGCAAAAAAATCTACATTCTATCGGCCATATGAAAGTGACTAAAGTACTGAAAAGACATTTGATCTGTCGGAGAAGTAAAGATACAATACTAAAAATTGGCACTAGATTGACCACATCGAGAGATACAATACTATATTTGTGCTTGATTCATCTTGGAAGGGAAGACATTCTGGTGAAAGGGATTTCGATCGACATTCCCAAAATAAGTCCTTCAAAATCCTTTTGAGACAATGTCTAATTATTGAGGTAACTTCTTCTTCTTCTTTGTCTGCATCTTTTCCCACTTTTATGTGGGTTCGATGTTTCTGGCCAGCGTTCTCCATCTACCTCTGTCCCACACCGGTGATGAAGTGTGGGACAAAGGTAGATGGAGAACGCTGGCCAGAAACATCGACCCTACATAAAAGTGGGAATAGAAGAAGAAGAAGATTCCCAAAATAAGTTCAATGCCAAACCGGCGTTTGATTTATCCTGGCAAGACATGAACTTCGCTTTTTAAAAAAGGTGTTCACTCACAGGCTCCAAACCGACTGCGTCTTTTAGTGTCAGACATATGTCCCTTGGTCCTTCTGGAGTAGCATTAGGATTTTTCACGCATTTGTGTCCATCACCACAGGGTCCATACGCATTCCAGGGGACTCCGCACTCTTCTCCAGGTCCCTTTATAAAAGGAAAAAATGAGGGATCGTTAAAGACTCTTCTGACTATACTCAATTTATGAAAGGAATGTCATGTCAGTAAAGTTTAAGATTTCAGATTGGTTTCGATTTTGAATTTATGAATTATGAATAATGACTGAAAAAATATGGATTCGACTTTTTCGGAACGCTAACCAATAGACTTCGAACCATCTAAGGAAGTGTATATCGATTGTGTCAACAAAACGTTTTCTAGAAATGTGAACCTCAATGTTGCAACGTTTATAACCTACGTTGAATTCATGAATTTATGAATTATGAATAATGACTGAAAAATTTGGATTCGACTTTTTCGGAACTCGAACCAATCGACTTCGAACCATCTCAGGAAGTATAAATCGATTGTGTCGACGAAACGTTTTCTAGAAAAATTAACCTCAATGTTGCAACGTTTATAACCTACGGTGAATTCATGAATTTATGAATTATGAATAATGACTGAAAAAAATGGGGATTCGACTTTATCGCAACTCGAACCAATCGACTTCGAACCATCTAAGGAAGTATATACCGATTGTGTCAACAAACGTTTTATAGAAAAGTGGACTTACGTTTTTGCATCTGCTACAGCAGCCACAGATGTCCGAAGTTGTTCCAAAGGGACAATCTGCCTCAGTTAATTCAGTGCAGTTGCGTGGAGCTCTCCAACAAGGGAAGGAAAGACTGTTGGTGCTGCAAAAAGGGAAACGATAATATATACTCTCTCTCTCTCTCTCTCTCTCTCTCTCTCTCTCTCTCTCTCTCTCTCTCTCTCTCTCTCTCTCTCTCTCTCTCTCTCACAGAGGAAGTTTAAAAGATGAGTACAATGTGCAAGATACTTCAGTAAAATTTACACAACTTGGATACAAACAGATTTTAAGAATGTTCATGTCTTGAACTTATATATATATATATATATATATATATATATATATATATATATATATATATATATATATATATATATATATATATATATATATATATATATATAGTGTTTGGAGGTACAGGGAACGAGTAGGAGAGGGAGACCAAAGCGAAGGTGGATGGATTGTATCAAGGATGACCTTCGATATAAGGGATTATTATTATTATTACTATTATCATTATTATTATTATTATTATTTGCTAAGCTACTACCCTAGTTGGAAAAGCAGGATGCTATAAGCCTAGGGTCTCCAACAGGGAAAATAGCCCACTGAGGAAAGGAAACAAGGAAAAATAAAATATTTCAGGAACAGTAACATTAAAATAAATATATCCTGTATAAACTATAAAAACTTTAACAAAACAAGAGGAAGAGAAACAAGATAGAATAGAGTGCCAGAGGTAGATGGAGAACGCTGGTCAGAAACATCGACCCTACATAAAAGTGGGATGCAGACAAAAAAGATGATGAATTCAGTAAAACCATTCCACTCACCTTTGAATGACAGCAAAGCACAACACAGACACAGCTATCAAATGGAACTTCATCATTGCGGAGCGAAATTAAAGGACTTTCTTATAGAGGAGCTAACGATGCACTGCCAGTGAAGAGTGTCCGACCAAGCTTATATAGTTCCTAGGAACTGGATCTAGTCGGAACTGGATATAAAAAAAAAAATATATAAAAAATGTATTCCTGGATTCTGATATGTCGAAACAGTGTCTTTTTTAAAAAACAGGTCCCTCCGAGTTGCCAGTATTTCCGAGATATTTCTTAATATTTAATGATGACTGATGACTTTTTCTCCCCTCCCCCCACCCACCCTCGCTAGCTAAAGATTTTTTATTAATGTATACCCGATGCCCTTGGTTTATTTCAAGGCTGCTTGAGCGATCGTTTGAGGGTACACTATTCTATCTAATTTATATTTCTTTAGTTTTGTTAAAGTTTTTATAGTTTATATAGAAAATATTTATTTTAGTGTTCTTGCTATTCTTAGAATATTTACCTTTTCCTTGTTTCCTTTCTTTACTGGGCTATTTTCCCTGTTGGGGCCCCTGGGTTTATAGCATCCTGCTTTTCCAACTGGGGTTGTAGCTTAGCAAATGATAATGATAATAACAATAATAATAATAAAATCAACAATGACGTGTGATGGTGTCTTCTATATCCAAGTTTATATGTCATTGTTGTGGGATCAACTTTTATAGATATTTCATTTACACTTTTCCGTGACATTACTTCATGGGCTGAAATCTATTATAAAATATTTGAAAATATCTCGGCATCTCCTTTTTAATTTTCATCTGCATCTTTTCCCACTTTTCTGTGGGGTCGATGTTTCAGGGCAGTTTTCTCCATCTACCTCTGTCCCACACCTCATCACCGGTTAATTCCTTTGATCGAAGATCATCCTTGATGCAGTCCATCCACCTTCGCTTTGGTCTCCCTCTCCTTCTCGTTCGTTGTGCCTCCATTTCCATCACTCTCCTCCCAATATACTGTTCATCTCTTCTCATGACATGACCATACCACCTCAGTCTACTTTCTTGGATTTTATCTGATAGTTCTCTAACTCCTGCCCTAATTACCTCATTCTGTATCTTATCTCTTGTTGTCACCCCACACATCCATCTCAACATTCTCATCTCTGCCACAACCATGAAAATAACTCGGCTTTTTTTTTTTTTTTTTTTTTTTTTTTTTTTTTTTTTTTTTTCTTTTTTTTATTTAGGTGGAGTAGGACGCATCTGCCAATGTAAACAGGTTCGTCCTTAGATGTTGATTTCGTGAACGTTGAAATGTGAAAACTGTCTGGTTTGTTTATGAAAATGAAGATGGCGCCACTTCTCAATTTTTCAAATCGAGATTTGTCTTACGGGAAGTTTTACTTTACTTTCAAAGATCGATCCGTTTTTTTTTTTTTCATTACTGGAAGTTTTACTCTACTTTCAAAGTTCGATCCGTTTTTTCTTTTTTTTTTTTTTTTTTTTTAATCTCGCTCTTTCGCTTCTGATCTCTTCCTTATTTTCCGGATTCTGTCCGTTCTCCTCCTGGACGGAAGGAGTAAAGGAACCTTTGAAACGGAGGTTTCTTATCATCCCGGAAGTGATTATAGAAAGAACTAGAGGGGCACTCAGTAGAGCTCAGACCTCCGCCCCAGTAGCTTATTTCTCGACCTTTTGCTCTACCTTGATCTTCACCTTTAATATTAACATGTATTAATTGGCTTGGAATTTCGTATACTCAAATATGAACCAAGTTTGAAATCTCTGTGACAACGATGTCCAAACTTATGGCTGATTACGTGAATTAGACAGTTTGCTTGACCGTGATCTTGACCTTCCTAAATTTAATTGTTTCCAGCTTTTTACATAACAGTTAATCCCTGCAAGTTTCATTGCTCTACGATTAAAATTGTGGACAGGAAGCTGTTCACAAACACACACACACAAACAAACAAACACAAAAACAGGTGGCAAAACATAACCTTTCAGTTTCATTGGTGGAGGTAATTTCAACAATTAATGAGTAGAAAATACGTCCTTCAATTTGCCCGCTGCGTTTTTGCACGACTTTTTTTTTTATCGTTACTTAACAATGCTAATGATTTTCCTAAAATACTTGTATCCCAGGATCCTACGTTGGCGAAGCCACACTCTAGGAAAATCATTCAAGTAAAAGAAAATCTTTGCAGGATGTATTCGTAAGACCCTTGGGTGGGACAACTTCTTTGACTGGATCTACTCAACTCCCCCCCCCCCCCTCCGCTACCCCAATCCCCAACCCCCACCAACACCTACACACCCGCCCGTACGCCCCAATAGATAATAGAGTGACATCAAGATGTAAGAGAAGGACGTCGGGAGATATATTTTCAACTTGTCTCTGATACGAAAATCCTTGCACATGAAAATCTCTCTCTCTCTCTCTCTCTCTCTCTCTCTCTCTCTCTCTCTCTGTATAGTGATTGTTTTTTCCTTAACCCTTTTTCAAATTTTGACTAAGTCACCAATGGCAGTGAAAGGGTTAAGCAGCACTGCCAATATAATAAATTCTCCTCCAACGTCAGTTTCCTTCCCTTTTTTTTATTATATTCTTTATGTCCACGGCTTCATACCGTAGTTTAGCTATAAGTAGTTAAGACTTCCCTTAGAGTTGGCAAAGCTGCCTAGTTTTCCATGAAGCCATTCAGTCCTAATGGCAATACTACTAAAAAAATTGAGAGCAAAAAAAAAGTCTTTATCAATCAGTCTGTCACCCATTTCCATGGATAATAACTCATCATTATCTCCTCTTACGCCTATTGACGCCAAAGGGCCTCAGTTAGATTTCGCCAGTCGTTTCTATCTTGAGCTTTTAAATCAGTACATCTCCATTCATCATCTCCTACTTCGCGCTTCATAGTCCTCAGCCATGTACTGGAATAGTGGAACAGAAGTGCCTTTGTTTGGGTGTGGCAGCCATCTGGATTAAGAGCCATTAATAGACAGGCAATCAATGTCAAGTGGATTCCGGCTTTCCAGATCTAAATGGAATAATCTGCATGATGGATTCAGAAGAGGTTAGAAGTCACATTTGTTCTAGTATGCCTTATTCCTTTATAAAGATTCATTTGTACTGTTTCTTTGTCAGGTGAAGAAATGCAGAAGAAATGTCTGCCCTCTTCTAGTATGCTATGTCCCTTGGTTAGTGGTAATTGATTGCAGACTAAGGAATTGTAGGAGAAGTAAAAAGACGAGAATGGACCCAAAGATTCCTCTTCTTTGTCTACATCTTCTCCCACTTCTATGTGGGGTCGATGTTTCTGGTTAGCTTTCTCCATCTACCTCTGTCCCACAACTCATCACCAGTTAATGCCTTTGATCGAAGGACATCCTTGATACAGTCCATCCACCTTCACTTTGGTCTCCCTCTCCTTCTCATTCCCTGTACCTCCATTTCCATTACTCTCCTCCCAATATACTGTTCATTTCTTCTCATGACATGACCGTACCACCTCAGTCTACTTTCTTGGATCTTATCTGATAGTTTTCTAACTCCTGTGGTATCCCTAATCACCTTTTTTCGTATCTTTTCTCCTCTTGTCACCCCACACATCCATCTCAACATTCTCATCTCTGCCACATCCATCTTCTTCTATTCTGTCTTCTTTATTGACCACGTCTCCGCTCCATACATCATTGCCGGTCTCACAACTGTCCTGTGTACTTTACCTTTCAACTTAACCCATATTTTCCTGTCGCATAGTATTCCACGTACTTTTTTCCAATTCTTCCATCCTGCTTGTATTCTGTGGTTTATTTCTGCCCCCAGATCACCATTCTCTGTAACTGATGATCCTAAATACCTGAAATTTTCAACTCTTCAATCTCTCTTCATGTAAACTGACTTCCCCATGCTTGCCATTTTTTAATCTCAAATACTCTGTCTTTTTCCTGCTGATTTTCAATCCCCTATTTTCCATTTCTCTTCTCCATTCTTCCAGTTTCTCTTCTACTCCCTCTCGCCTAGTGCTACACTGTATAACATCATCAGCAAAAAGCATACACTAAGGAGACTGATCTCTAATACCTTGTGTTACTACATCCATGACCAGATCAAATAGGTAAGGACTCAATGCAAACCCCTGATGTAGTCCCACATTTACTGGAAAACTTTCTATTAGGCCTATACTGCTCTTAACACGTCAGGAGCTGTGGAGATGTATGAGACAAAAGGGAGACCCTGAGAAATACGTAAGAATCACCCAAGATATGTATGAGAGGGCAGAAGCAAATGTTAAAAGCAGTATAAGCCTAACAGAACCCATACACTGAGGGGGGGCAAGCCAGCCTCAACTTGGTGCTGGTCCCAAGGCTGGGTAAATGGGGAGGGTTGGCGGAAGGAAAGGCATCCGGCCATGAAAAATAAGAAAAAATGGCCAAAACAACTATGGTCGTTAAGTTGAAAGGTAAAGTACACAGGACAGTTGTGAGATTGGCATTGATGTGTGGAGCGGAGACGTGAGCAATAAAGAAGACTGAATAGAAGAAGATGGATGTGGCAGAGATGAGAATGTTGAGATGGATAAGTGGGGTGACAAGAAGAGATAAGATACGGAATGAGGTAAGTAGGTGTACAACAGAAGTTAAAAAACTACTAGATAAGATCCAAGAAAGTAGACTGAGGTGGTATGGTCATATCATGAGAAGAGATAAACAGTATATTGGGAGAAGGGTGATGGAAATGGAGGTACAGGGAACGAGAAGGAGAGGGAGACCAAAGTGAAGGTGGATGGACTGTATCAAGGATGACCTTTGATCAAAGGGATTAACCGGTGATGAAGTGTGGGACAGAGGTAGATGAAGAAAGCTGGTCAGAAACATCGACCCCACTTAGATGTGGGAAAGGATGTAGACAAGGAAGAAGAAGTTTACAGAAAAGGAGATTGAAAAGAGTTGAAAATTTCGAAGTATTTAGGATCAACAGTTGCAAAGGATGATGATCTGGGGGCAGAAATAAACCACAGAATACAAGCAGGATGGAAGAATTTGAAAAAAGCGCGTGAAGTACTATGTGACGGGAAAATATGGGTCAAGTTGAAAGGTAAAGTACACAGAACAGTTGTGAGACCAGCAATGATATAGGGAGCGAAGACATGGGCAATAAAGAGGACAGAAGAGAAGAAGCTGGATGTGGCAGAGATGTGAATGTTGAGATGGATGTGTGGGGTGACAAGAAGAGATGAGATACGGAATGCGGTAATTAGGGGTACCGTAGGAGTTACAAAACTATTAGATAAGATCTAAAAAGTAGACTGAGGTGGTATGGTCATGTCATGAGAAGAGATGAACAGTATATTGGGAGGAGAGTGATGGAGATGGAGGTACAGGGAATGAGAAGGGGAGGGAGACCAAAGCGAAGGTGGGCGGACTGTATCAAGGATGACCTTCGATCAAAGGGATTAACCGGTGATGAAGTGTGGGACAGAGGTAGATGGAGAAAGCTGCCCAGAAACATCGAGCCCACATAGAAGCGGGAAGATATGCAGACAAAGAAGAAGAAGATCTGGAAAGCCAGAATCCGCTTGGCAATGATGCCTGTCTCCTAATGGCTCTTAATCCAGATGTCTGCCACACACAAACAAAGGCACTTCTGTTCCACTATTCCAGTACAAAGGGTTCTTCTCCAAGGGACACAGCATACTATAAGACATCAGACTTATTTCTTTTGCATGTGTTCACTCGACAAAGAGACAGTACAAGTGAATCTTTGTGAAGGGTGACTTCTTCCCTCTTCTGAATCCATCTTGCAGATTATTTCCATTTAGATTGGGAAAGCTGGAATCATCTTGGCATTGATTGCCTGTCTTTTAATGGCTCTTATGCATACGAGAGCAAGTGTGACTTCTTCCCTCTTCTGAATCCATCTTGCAGATTATTTCGTTCAGATCTGAAAAGCCGGAATCCATTTGGCATTGATTGCCTGTCTTTTAATGACTCTTAATCCTGAAGGCTCCCACACCCAATCAAAGGCACCTCTGTTCCAGTATTACAGTACAAAGGGTTCTTTTCCAAAGGACACAGCATACCAGAAGATATCAGACTTGTTTCTTCTGCATTTGTTCACCTGACAAACAAACAGTACAAATGAATCTTTGTCAAGGAATAATGCATACCTGAACAAGTGTGACTTCTTCCCTCTTCTGAATTCATCTTTCTGATTATTCCCTTTAGATCTGGAAAGGCCTAATACACTTGGCATTGATTGCCTGTCTTTTAATGGCTCTTAATCCAGATGGCTGCCACACCCAAACAAAGGCACCTCTGTTCCACTATTCCAGTGCAAAGGGTTCTTCTCCAAGGGACACGGCATACTAGAAGACATCAGACTTTTTTCTTTTGCAATTGTTCACCTGACAAAGAAACATTTCATATGAATCTTTGTCAAGGAATAATGCTTGCTAGAACAGGTGTGACTTCTTCCCTCCTCTGAATCAATCTTTGAGATTATTTACTTTAGATCTGGAAAGCCGGAATTCCCTTAGCATTGATTGTCTTTCTTATAATGGCTCTTAATTAGAAGGGGCTGACACACCCAAACAAAGGCACATCTGTTTCACTATTCGAGTACAAAGGGTTTTTCTCCTAGGGACACAGCATACCAGAAGATATCAGACTTGTTTCTTCTGTATTTGTTCACCTGACAAAGAAACAGTACAAGTGAATCTTTGTCAAGGAATAATGCATACCTGAGCAAGTGTGACTTCTTCCCTCTTCTGAATCCATCTTGCAGATTATTCCCTTAAGATCGGGAAAGGCCTAATCCACTTGGCCTAATCCACTTTTAATGGCTCTTAATGCAGATGGTTGCCACACCCAAACAAAAGTACCTCTGTTCCACTATTCCAGTGCAAAGGGTTCTTCTCCAAGGAACACAGCATACTAGAAGACATCAGACTTTTTTCTTTTGCAATTGTTCACCTGACAAAATAACATTACATATGAATCTTTATCAAGGAATAATTCTTGCTAGAACAGTTGTGACTTCTTCCCTCTTCTGAATCCATCTTGCAGATTATTTCCTTTAGATCTGGAAAGCCGGAATTAACTTGGCACTGATTGCCTGTTTTTGAATGGCTCTTAATCCAGATGGCGGCCACACCCAGGCAAAGGAACTTCTGCTTCTCTATGATAGTACAAAATGATTTTTCTCCAAGGAACACAGCATACTAGAAGAGGTCAGACTTGTTTCTTCTGCATTTGTTGACCCGACAAAGAAACAGTACAAGTGAATCTTTGTCAAGGAATAATACATACTAATACAAGTGTGACTTCTCCCCCCCCCCCCCCCCCCCTCTGAATCCATCTTGCAGATTATTCCTTTTAGATCTGGGAAGCCGGAATTCACTTTACAGTTATTGTCTGTCTGTTGATGGCTTTTAATCCAGATTCCTGCCACACCCAAACAAAGGAACTTTGGTTTTCCAGTATTCCATTAGAACGGGTTCTTCTCCAAGGGACACAGCATACTAGAAGACATCAGACTTGTTTCTTTTGCATTTGTTCACCTGACAAAGAAACAGTACAAGTGAATCTTTTTCAAGGAATAATGCCTACTAGAACAAGTGTGACTTCTTCCCTCTTCTGAATCCATATTGCAGATTATTCCATTTAGATCTGCAAAGCCGGAATCTTCTTGGCATTGATTGCCTGTCTTATAATGGCTCTTAATCCAAGGGGCTGACACACCCAAGCAAATGCACACCTGTTCAACTATTCCAGTACAAAGGGTTCTTCTCCTAGGGACACAGCATACAAGAAGAGGTCAGACTTGTTTCTTTTGAATTTGTTCACCTGACAAAGAAACAGTACAAGTGAATCTTTGTCAAAGAATAATGCCTACGAGAACAAGTGTGACTTCTTCCCTCTTC
This sequence comes from Palaemon carinicauda, assembly GCF_036898095.1. Lineage (NCBI taxonomy): Eukaryota > Metazoa > Arthropoda > Malacostraca > Decapoda > Palaemonidae > Palaemon > Palaemon carinicauda. Next base: position 113,108,267 of record NC_090747.1, on the reverse strand, counting down.
TGAATCCATATTGCAGATTATTCCCTATATATATATATGGAAAGCCGGAATACTCTTGGCATTGATTGCCTGTTTTTGAATGGCTCTCAATCCAGATGGCTGTCACACCCAAGCAAAGGCACTTCTGCTCCACTATTCGAGTACAAAATTATTCTTCTCCAAGGGACACAGCATACTAGAAGACGTCAGACTTGTTTCTTCTGCATTTCTTAACCTGACAAAGAAACAGTACAAGTGAATCTTTGTCAAGGAATAATGCATACTAGAACAAGTAAGACTTCTTCCCTCTTCTGAATCTATCTTGCAGATTTTTCCCTTTAGATCTGGAAACCCGGAATCCTCTTGGCATTGATTGCCTGTCTTATAATGGCTCTTAATCCAAGGGGCTGACACACCGAAGCAAAGGCACATCTGTTCCACTATTCGAGTACAAAGGGTTCTTCTCCAAGGGACACAGCACACTAGAAGACATCAGACTTGTTTCTTCTGCATTTGTTCACCTAACAAAGAAACAGTACAAGTGAATCTTTGTCAAGGAATAATGCATACTAGAACAAGTAAGAATTCTTCCCTCTTCTGAATCCATCTTGCAGATTATTCTCTTTAGATCTGGAAAGTTGGAATTCACTTAGGATTGATACCCTGTCTTATAATGGTTCTTAATCCAGATGGCTGCCATATCCAAAATAAGGCACTTCTCTTCCAGTATTCCATTATAAAGGGTTCTTCTCCAAGAGACACAGCATATTAAAAGGAATCAGACTTGTTTTTTTCTGCATTTGTTCACCTATAACAAAAAAAAAGTACAAGTGAATCTTTGTCAAGGAATAATGCATACAAGAACAAGTGTAACTTCTTCCCTCTTCTGAATCCATCGTGCAGATTATTCCCTTTATATCTGGAAACCCAGAATACACAACATTGATTACCTGTTTTTGAATGGGTCTTATTCCAGATGGCTACCACACCCAAGCAAAGGCACATCTGCTCCACTATTCGAGTACAAAATTATTCTTCTCCAAGGGACACAACATACTACAAGACGTCAGACTTGTTTCTTCTGGATTTATTCACCTGACAACCAAACAGTACAAGTGAATCTTTGTCAAGGAATAATGCATACTAGAACAAGTGTGACTTCTTCCCTCCTCTGAATCCATCTTGCAGATTATTCCTTTCAGACTTGGAAAGTCTGAATCCACATGGCATTGATTGCCTGTGTCTTAATGGCTCTTAATCCAAATAGCTAACACACCCAAGCAAATGCATATATATTCCACTATTACAGTACAAAGGGTTCTCCTAGGGACACAGCATACTAGAAGAGGTCAGACATGTTTATTCTGCATTTGCTCACCTGACAAAGAAACAGTAGAGGTGAATCTTTGTCAAGGAATAATGCATACTAGACCAAGTGTGACTTCTTCCTCTTCTGAATCCATCTTGCAGATTATTCCATTTAGATCTGGAAAGCCACCATCATCTTGGTAGTAATTGCCTGTCTTATAATGGCTCTCAATCCAAAGGGCTGACACACCCAATCAAAGACACATCTGTTCCAGTATTCCAGTACAAATGTTTCTTCTCCAAGGGACACAGCATACTAGAAGAGGTCAGACCGGTTTTTTCTGCATTTGTTCACCTGACGAAGAAACAGTACAGGTGAATCTTTGTCGAGGAATAATGCATACCAGAACAAGTATGACTTCTTCCTGCTTCTGAAATCATTTTGCAAATTATTCCATTTAGATCTGGAAAGCCGGAATCCTCTTGGCATTGATTGGCTGTCTCTTAATGGGTCTTAATCCAGATGGTTGCCACACCCAAACAAAGGCACATCTGTTCCACTAATCCAGTACAAAGGTTTCTTCTCCAGGGAACAGAGCATACTAGAAGAGGTCAGACCTGTTTTTTCTGCATTTGTTCACCTGACAAAGAAACAGTACAGGTGAATCTTTGTCAAGGAATAATGCATACTAGAACAAGTGTGACTTCTTCCCTCTGCTGATTGCTTCTTGTAGATTATTCCCTTTGGGTCTGGAAAGCCGTAATCCTCTTGGCATTAATTCCCTGTCTCTTAATGGGTCTTAATCCAGATGGCTGCCACACCCAAGCAGAGGCACTTCTGTTCCACTATTTTATCTTGCAGATTATTCTCTTTAGATCTGGAAAGCTTGAATTCACTTAGCATTGATTGCCTGTCTTTTAATGGCTCTTAATCCAGATGGCTGCAACACCCAAACATAGGCATTTCTGTACCACTATTCCAGTACAAAGGTTTCTTTTCCAAGGGACACAGCATACTAAAAGGCATCAGACTTGGGACACAGCATACTAAAAGACATCAGACTTGGGACACAGCATACTAAAAGACATCAGACTTGTTTCTTCTGCATTTGTTTACCTGACAAAGAAACAGTACAAATGAATCTTTATCAAAGAATAATGCATACTCGAACAAGTGTGACTTCTTCCCTCACCTGACTGCTTCTTGTAGATTATTCCCTTTAGGGGTGGAAAGCCGTAATCCTCTTGGCAATGATTCCCTGTCTCTTAATGGGTTTTAATCCAGATGGCTGCCACACCCAAACAAAGGCACATCTGTTCCACTATTCCAGTACAAAGGTTTCTTCTCCAGAGGACACAGCATATTAGAAGAGGTCAGACCTGTTTTTTCTGCATTTGTTTACCTGACAAAGAAACAGTACAGGTGAATCTTTGTCAAGGAATAATGCATACCAGAACAAGTGTGACTTCTTCCTTCTTCTGAAATCATTTTGCAAATTATTCCATTTAGATCTGGAAAGCCGTAATCCTCTTTGCATTGATTGCCTGGGTCTTAATGGGTCTTAATCCAGATGGTTGCCTCACCCAAACAAAGGCACATTTGTTCCACTATTCCAGTACAAAGGTTTCTTCTCCAGGGGACAGAGCATACTAGAAGAAGTCAGACCTGTTTTTTCTGCATTTGTTCACCTGACAAAGAAACAGTACAGGTGAATCTTTGTCAAGGAATAATGCATACTAGAACAAGTGTGACTTCTTCCCTCTGCTGATTGCTTCTTGTAAATTATTCCCCTTAGGTCTGGAAAGCCGTAATCCTCTTGGCATTGATTCCCTGTCTCTTAATGGGTCTTAATCCAGATGGTTGCCACACCCAAACAAATCCAATTCTGTTCCACTATTCCAGTACAAAGTTTTCTTCTCCAGGGGACACAGCATACTAGAAGAGGTCAGACCTTTTTTTTCTGCATTTGTTCACCTGACAAAGAAACAGTACAGGTGAATCTTTGTCAAGGAATAATGCATACCAGAACAAGTGTGACTTCTTCCCTCTGCTGATTGCTTCTTGTAGATTATTCCCTTTATGGGTGGAATGCCGTAATCCTCTTGGCATTGATTCCCTGTCTCTTAATGGGTCTTAATCCAGATGGCTGCCACGCCCAAGCAAAGGCACATCTGTTCCACTATTCCAATACAAAGGGTTCTTCTCCAAGGGACACAGCATACTAGAAGAGGTCAGACCTGTTTTTTCTGCATTTGTTCACCTGACAAAGAAACAGTACAGGTGAATCTTTGTCAAGGAATAATGCATACTAGAACAAGTGTGACTTTTTCCCTCTGCTGATTGTTTCTTGTAGATTATTCCCTTTAGGTCTGGAAAGCCGTAATCCTCTTGGCATTGATTCCCTGTCTCTTAATGGGTCTTAATCCAGATGGCTGCCACACCCAAGCAAAGGCATATATGTTCCACTATTCCAGTACAAAGGGTTCTTCTCCAAGGGACACAGCATACTAGAAGAGGGTTCTTCTCCAAGGGACACAGCATGCTAGAAGAGGTCAGACCTGTTTTTTCTGTATTTGTTCACCTGACAAAGAAACAGAACAGGTGAATCATTGTCCAGGATTAATGCATACTAGAACAAGTGTGACTTCTTCCCTCTGCTGATTGCTTCTGTTAGATTATTCCCTTTAGGTCTGGAAAGCCGTAATCCTCTTGGCATTGATTGCCTGTCTTATAATGGCTCTTAATCCAAGGGGTTGACACACCCAAGCAAAGGCACATCTGTTCCACTATTCGAGTACAAAGGGTTCTTCTCCAAGGGACACAGCATATCAGAAGAGGTCAGACCTGTTTTTTTCTGCATTTGTTCACCTGACAAAGAAACAGTACAGGTGAATCTTTGTCAAGGATTAATGCATACTAGAACAAGTGTGACTTCTTCCCTCTGCTGATTGCTTCTTGTAGATTATTCCCTTTAGGTCTGGAAAGCCGTAATCCTCTTGGCATTGATTCCCTGTCTGTTAATGGGTCTTAATCCAGATGGTTGCCACACCCAAACAAATCCATTTTTGTTCCACTATTCCAATACAAAGGTTTCTTCTCCAAGGGACACAGCATATAAGAAGAGGTCAGACCTGTTTTTTCTGCATTTGTTCACCTGACAAAGAAACAGTACAGGTGAATCTTTGTCAAGGAATAATGCATACTAGAACAAGTGTGACTCCTTCCCTCTTCTGAATCCATCTTGCAGATTATTTCTTTTAGTTCTAAACGGTTGGAAACCACTCGGTATCGATTCTCTGTCTTTTAATGTCTCTCGCATAAAAACTTATTTCTTTACAAAAGTAAATTGAAACTATCTTCTCCAAATTTCAACCGAGACGTTAAAAATATTAATCACTTTTTTTTCTTTTTTATTTTTTTCTTCTATGTTCAGAACACTAAACACTCACTACGACTTTCACTACTCTAAACACTTATTCTTTCGATACATAGGATATTTTTATGCTCTCGTATATCGCCCGTATTATATCAACACCCTTATAGATAAAGAATGGTGTAATATCTTTATGCAGAAGGGTGATAACTCCAAACTTGAGAAGTATATCCCTCAATATTGTTTGACAATTATTTGTCAACCAATGATAGGGGCGCACTTGGTTAGGGCCGTAGTATTCTCTCACTGTCTGCCATAGCTGTAGAGGAGACACATTTCGTATAACGGTTTCTCCCACAGGATCGTATACCCCAGGTTCGTGGTCATAGGTTCTATATATGGGCGCTAAATATATTTCATCATTCAGTTTTTTATCAAGCCCTTCTAAGTAACGTTTCTTGGTGCCCCAGTCAAAGACCAAACGCATATGCGACACATTCAAACGTTGAAGGGCTGAAATATGTAATTTTGGATTCTTGAGATATTTGCTTTGTAGGAAGACTCTACAGTCTCCTGGTACCGCGTCAGTCTCCTCCCCGATTAGCCCCTGCAAGAAGGATACCACCTCGGGTGGTTGCTGCTGCCAATCGCGGTTTATTAAATAAAGGTCCTTAAATCCATATGTTTCCAAAAACAGATGTGCACCTATTAGACAAAGTTTCGGTATATTAAAGATATTATTCCCCGCTCCTTGATGCTTACGAATAGTGCGAATAGTGGCGTTCCAACACATGTAACCTGGAATTAACCATATTGATCTCATGACAAATGTGCCCATATATAATATTAAATGACTTAATACAGAATTGTCAGAACAATTTATCAAGAAATTGAATATTTCCTTACCTTGCACCAGCTGTACGCTCTTCTCCTCCTCCTCCTCCTCTTCCTTTTCTTCCTCCTCCTCCTCCTCCTCCTTCTCCTCCACCTTCTTCTCCTCCTCCTCCACCTTCTCCTTCTCCTCCTCATCCTCTTCTACCTTCTCTTCCTCCTCCTCCTCTTCCTTTTCTTCCTCCTCCTCCTCCTCCTCCTCCTTCTCCTCCACCTTCTTCTCCTCCTCCTCCACCTTCTCCTTCTCCTCCTCATCCTCTTCTACCTCCTCCTCCTCCTTCTCCTCCACCTTCTCCTTCTCCTCCTCATCCTCTTCTACCTTCTTCTCCTCCTCCTCCACCTTCTCCTTCTCATCATCTTCTACCTCCTCCTCCTTCTCCTCCATCTTCTTCTCCTCCTCTTCTACCTCCTCCTCCTTCTCCTCTTCCACCTTCTTCTCCTCCTCCTCCTTCTCCTCCATCTTCTTCTCCTCCTCTTCTACCTCCTCCTCCTTCTCCTCCACCTTCTCCTCCTCCACCTTCTCCTCCCCCACCTTCTTCTCCTCCTCCACCTTCTTCTCCTCCTCTTCCTTCTCCTTTTCCTTTTCCTCCTCCTCCTCCTCCTCTTCTACCTTCTCCTCCTCCTCCTTCTCCTCCATCTTCTTCTCCTCCTCTTTTACCTCCTCCTCCTTCTCCTTCTCCTTCTCCTCCTCCTCCTCTTCTACCTTCTCCTCCTCCTCCTTCTCCTCCATCTTCTTCTCCTCCTCTTTTACCTCCTCCTCCTTCTCCTCCTCCACCTTCTTTTCCTCCTCCACCTTCTTCTCCTCCTCCCCCTTCTTCTCCTCCTCCACCTTCTTCTCCTCCTTTTCTGTTGAATTTACCTGAAGTGTCGGATAATTCATTCTCTCATACGTCAGTTGATTCTCTAGGGATTCAACCTTCACTTCTTTTTCAAACAACTTCTGTTTAATATAAATATTTTCTATCGTTAGTGCGTCTAACTTATCTTGAAATTTATCATTGCAGTGAAAGACTTGCTCTCTCAATGTAGCATTTTCGTCCTTTGCTTCTTTAAGCAAACCCAATAGTTCTTCTTGTAACCGATTATATTCCTCAAAATATTTCTTTTCCTTGAGGAGCGCATCAGCTTCTAGATGTTGAACTTTCCTTTGAAGGTAATCCTCCCGATTACCTGCGGATTTTCTTCTTTTTTCGTAATTTTCTATCGCCTCCAGATATTCCTCTGATTTTTGGTTTTTCTGTTCGGTTGTCTCTCCGTTTTGCCGCGGCGGAGGTTCAAATTTAATGTCGTCTTCTTCCACTGCATTTTCAAACCCCCGCTCCTCGTCGTTTGTTTCGCTTTTCCTCCTAAATAAGACCTTCTTCAATAAAAAGCTTCCTAAACTACCGGCTAACATAACCCCCACCCTCCTGGAACAATGAGTTCCATCCTGCACTCCCATTTTAAAATTAGAGAGGAAGGGGCCGATTAATGGAACGGAGTTCAAATCCATCCTAAGACTTTCCATATGCTTTACACATCTCTGAAGATCTTTAATTGTCTTCAAATAGTCTCCTATAACTGGTACTGAGAACACCAGCCGTTGGAAAACGTTTTCCCATACCCCGCACTCAGATTGGTCTGGCCGTGCGGGAAGTAGGCCTAACCAAGATACAGCACGGAAGGCAAATGAGGATTGAATATCCTCAATTTGTCTCTCGAGCCGTATAACATCATACTTACGTTCCAAATGCTGTTCTTGGAGACCATTAAAAAGTGCTGTAATAGCACCATTAATAACACCATTAACAACACCATTGATAACACCATTCACAACACCATTAGTAACACCATTAGTAACACCATTAACAACACCATTGATAACACTATAAACAACACCATTAATAACACTGTTCCACATTGTTCGAAAAATACAGATTGCTCTCCCTCGATGTATTGTAGCTATATTTTTAAGTAAATAGCAGTAATCGTCTGAAGACGAACTTAGTCCTGGAGAGAAATCTAACTGGCTGTGGAGCCCTTAAGACTCAAGAGAGAGAGAGAGAGAGAGAGAGAGAGAGAGAGAGAGAGAGAGAGAGAGAGAGAGAGAGAGAGAGAGAGACAGCAACAAATTCCTCAAAGATCTTTGTGGAAAGATGAGAAATCTCCCAGTTGTCTTCAACGGAAAAGATCCCCGTTTTTTTACGAAGCCCTTAAGACTCAACAGAGAGAGAGAGAGAGAGAGAGAGAGAGAGAGAGAGAGAGAGAGAGAGAGAGAGAGAGAGAGAGTAATTCCTCGAAGACAGTTCTGGGAGGATGAGAAATCTTCAGTTTTCTTTAGCGGAAAATATTCGTTTTTTACGAAGCCCTTAAGACTCAACAGAGAGAGAGAGAGAGAGAGAGAGAGAGAGAGAGAGAGAGAGAGAGAGAGGGAGAGCGACTAATTCCACGAAGACCGTTTTGGAAGGATGAAAAACGTTCAGTTGTCTCCAACGGAAAATATTCGATTTTTTACAACGCCCATAGGACTCAAAAGAGAGAGAGAGAGAGAGAGAGAGAGAGAGAGAGAGAGAGAGAGAGAGAGAGAGAGAGAGTACTTCCTCGAAGACATCAGAAAGGATGGGAAATCTTCAGTTGCCTTCAACGGAAAAGATCCCTTTTTTACGCTGAAACGTTTTTTTCCTGCTGCAGGATTTTCCTTTTTACTTTGTTTATTTTGACGAGATTGTGCAGAAAAGGCGAAAATTTATAAAACGTTCATTTTTCCTTGAAGCCGAAGTTTTCAAGAATATGAAGAAAGGGAATCGAACGATTCTTGAAAAAAAAAATAAATCGTATTTTGGCGGTAAAAAGTCGATAAGAGTTAACTGAAAAGAACGAAAGCAATCAGAAGATTCCGAGTTCTCCCAGATTCCCTGAAGGAACTCTGGGTCTTCAGAGGATCTGCAGGCGAAGGCAAAGATTCTTTGAAGACGAAGATCAAGACTCTTCAGAAGAAAGGAAAACCATAAAAGGATTCACTTGTGAACTTCGCGGAGGAATGAATAACTCTTTGATCTTCAAGATTCTGGATGTCTACAATGAATAGACAATGTCATATATATATATATATATATATATATATATATATATATATATATATATATATATATATATATATATATATATATATATATATATATATATATATATATATATATATATATATATATATGTGTGTGTGTTCATTTAAAGTTTTCATTGAAGGCGATTGCCTTAGCGGCATCAATAGGTTTCTTACGGAAATCCTCTGATTGTATACGCTTCCTAAGATTCTCCGTCGTACGTCTTTGGTTGAAGAAACGGTTCCCTTTCTTCCTTTATTCTATCTACAACATTTTTCCACTATCCCCTCATTTCCCGTTCATTATCACGATTCTCTCATCATTCCCACCTTTCTTTCACCGTCCCTCCCCCCCCCCCCCTTCCTCTCAATTCTCACCTTTCTCTAATTTTTTACTATTTCATTTTTAATAATACAATAATAGCAATAGGAATGAAATAAGTATGAATAAAGTTTAGGGCAGGTAAAAGTACTGAGCGTAAGCTGGGTTAGTGAATCTCAGAGAGATTAGCCTAGGCCTAGGCCTTCGGGATATCTTGAACTTGACCTAGGGAAAAAGTGCGTAGTCATGCCTTCAAATACGGTACATACACAGACACACACACACACACACACACACACACATATATATATATATATATATATATATATATATATATATATATATATATATATATATATATATATATATATATATATATATATATGAATTCATATATATATATATATATATATATATATATATATATATATATATATATATATATATATATATATATATATATATATATATATATATATATATATATGAATTCATATATATATATATATATATATAGATATATATATATATATATATATATATATATATATATATATATATATATATATATATATATATGTATATATATATATATATATGGATGCACATATATACATATATATACTGTATATATATATATATATATATATATATATATATATATATATATATATATATATATATATATATATATATATATGTGTGTGTGTGTGTGTGTGTGTGTGTGTTTGCATATATATATATATATATATATATATATATATATATATATATATATATATATATATATATATATATATATATATACATATATATATATATATATATATATATATATATATATATATATATATATATATATATATATATATATATATATATATATATATATGCATAAAAATCACAGGAAAACGTGATGCTCAGATGCAGAAGAACCACAGGGAAAATGAAAATACGAAATATACGATTAAGTCCTGACTAGTTTCTTGATACTTCTTCAGAGGACTGATTTATTGAGAGAGGTTTCTTTACATATTATAGGGAAAGTAAACATACGAACATACATAAAGAGGCTTAGAGAACAATGACACTCCCTTACCAGCTACCTGGGCTAAGGTCAGGTGTTAACTGGGCGGAGATCCAACCTCATTGGACACCTGGAAAAAAAGGTCATTTCTGGTGGCGGGTAAATTCTTGTTTTTGGCTTTCAGTACAGTTTATTTATATGAATAACGGTAGCCTCATCTATATAAATACATAACCAAATACATACACATAAGTACTGTTTGCGCTGAGCAGGAACTCTCGTGTGTGATGGAAGCTTGCCATGTCGTCAACAGGTAGGCGTGGCCTACTTCACCTGGATAGACCACGACAACTTTTTTTTTATAGTTCACAACAAAATTAAAAACTCAATCAATAGATCTTAGTTGGTTCTGATGTTCGTATTACTGGAGATTTCAATTAAAAGTTTCCACAGTCGGAATTTTTCATAAGATGAGATCATGTCTCTAACAAAAGACAGCAAAATTTTATTTTGTATACATAAAATGATAAATTGAACTTTCTAACACAATAGTAGATCTTCTATCGCAAAGAAAAAAAAAAACGGTTTTATTCGCCAAATTTAACAATGTTGTTCTTTTTATATAGAAAGACTGTTAAAGAATTGTAAGAAAACTATCTCCAGGATTTTTATGGTATTTGTTTCCGCTTAAATAATCATTAATATAAATCTGTGTTATTTCCCAGGGACCTGGGGAGGAATGTGGGGGATTGTTGAGTGAATTTGGGATTTGTGGTCGGTACTTAACCTGCAAACGTAATAACATCCCCATCTACCCAGGTTCCGACTATATCCCTGGAACATGTGCGTAGAAACATCTGTAATGCTGTAAGAAGTTCACATCAAGTCCGGCTTCTACAATCGCATGATAAGAGAGAAACATCTGAGGCATATTGAATGTAAATCTGAATTTCAAGACGGGATTACAGGAACTGAGGAAACATCAAGACTGATTGTATATTGAAGCTGATCTTGTGCTTTGTTTACTCTTGAGAACATAAACAGGTACTGAGGAAACATCAAGACTGATTGTATATTGAAGCTGTTTTTGTACTGTATTTGTTCTTGAGAACATAAACATCTGATACAATTCTAAGACTACTAAAAAGCTCAAGTCCCACTGATTACCGCCCAATTTCCATAACTCCCATATTATCTAAAGTTTTTGAACGTCTTCTGGCAAAACGTCTTAATAGGTTTGCTGAAGGTAATCATCTACTCCCTAGTTTGCAATTTGGTTTTCGTAAAGGCCTTGGAGCATGTGACGCCCTTCTTACATTCTCCAATGCTGTACAGAAATCCCTTGATTGTGGTCAGGAAGTTCGTATGATTGGCCTTGATTTTAGTGCTGCCTTTGACCGTGTTAATCATGAGGCCCTTGTTTTCAAACTGAAACAGTTGGGAGTGGGTGGGTCGTTTCTTAGCATTATTATTGATTTTTTAAGTAATAGATCTCAAAGAGTTGTTGTTGACGGGCACCGTAGTGAGTATAGGAATGTGATATCCGGTGTTCCACAGGGTAGTGTTCATGGCCCATTACTTTTCATACTATATACACATGACATGTGGTTTGGCCTAGAAAACAAGCTTGTTGCTTATGCAGATGATGCTACTCTCTTTGCATCAATTCCATCCCCTGAATGTAGATCTGGGGTTGGTGAATCTCTTAATAGAGATTTAGCTAAAATTAGTGCATGGTGCAAATTATGGGGTATGAAGTTGAATCCTAACAAAACTCAAAGTATGATTGAAAGTAGGTCAAGGACGGTGGCTCCTCAACATCCGGATCTCAGTATTGATAATGTTTCTTTAAATTTGTAAAAGTCATTCAAAATTTTAGGTGTGATTCTCGACAGCAAATTTACTTTTGAGAAACATTTAAGGTCTGTTTCTTCTTCAATTGCACAAAAGATTGGCTTATTGAGAAAGTCTTTTAAGATTTTCGGTTATCAATCTATTCTGAAGAAGTGTTTTAATTCTTTCATTCTACCTTGTTTTGAGTATTGTTCTCCTGTCTGGTCTTCAGCTGCTGATTCTTATCTTAATTTGTTGGACAGAAACTTACGGTCTATTAAATTTCTTATTCCTGATCTAGATATTAATCTCTGGCACCGTCGTTCAATTAGTTCATTATGCATGTTGCATAAGATTTTTCATAACTCTGACCATCCTTTACATTCAGATCTCCCTGGACAATTCTATCTTGTTCGTATTACTAGGCAGGCAGTTAATTCTAATAGCAAGGCCTTCTCCATCATGAGGCTCAATACTACACAGTATTCTAGAAGTTTTATTCCAGCTGTGACCAAGTTGTGGAATGATCTTCCTAATCGGGTAGTTGAATCAGTAGAACTTCAAAAGTTCAAAGTTGCAGCAAATGTTATTATGTTGAACAGTCTTTTTACAGTTTATATATGACATATCTGTTTTGACGTTGTTACTGTTTTAGAATGATTTATTGTTAATTTATTCTCATCAATTATTTATTTCCTTACTTCCTTTCCTCACTGGGCTATTTTTCCCTGTTGGAGCCCTTGGGCTATAGCATCTTGCTTTTCCAACTAGGGTTGTAGCTTGGATAATAATGATAATAGTAATAATAATAAAAATAATAATTCGTTTATTCAAACTACCACATTCGGCGTCAATGACTTTACATGTCAGGATGCCAAAATACACCAAATCAATCAATCAATTGACCAAACTAATACAGATCAAGATTCAATCTCGTTTCGAGTAGCCTTATGCCACCTCAAGTTCTTATTCTAGGAGCATCTGGCAACATGGTGGGAACCGTGGGAACCTTGGAGGAAAAATAACTAATCCTCTTAGGTGGGAACCCGCTCCACTCCCTCAATCCTTCCTTCCCTCAATCCCTCCCTCCCTCAGTCCCTCCCTCCCTCCTTAGGCTAAACCTGTTTTTTGGTGTTGCCATGTTTCGTAAGTGAGAAAAGGCCAACTTCTAATCAGCTGTAGCTTTAAAAGGCCAACCCATTAGTAAAAATTGCCAAAAAAAAAACATTTAAGGACAAACTTTTTTTAAGATATTGCTAACGGCCAACCAATTTTTTTTTTAAAAAGCCAAATTTGAATCTTTTTGGGCTGGAAAAGGCCAACCTGGCAAGCCTATGAAGGACAGGTGAAGCATCACTGGACCTTCAATACCCGAATCTAGGACGAACTCCTTTGACCAGTGCATTTGTTGCCATCCTCGAAGACGGTCCTCAGACTCCAGAAGACAACTCCAAATAGGTTTTGCAGCATTCCAGTGAGATTTAGAACTGTTCGGCTTCCAACGGAAGATGGCGTCCGCCTTCGTAAAAGGTCTCTCCATTTTGGTGTGTTTGGTAACGCTTATAAAACGGTGAGGAGCATTTTTTTGTAAATTTTTTGCATAGTCACAAACAAACACACACACACACACACACACACACACACACACACACACACACATATATATATATATATATATATATATATATATATATATATATATATATATATATATATATATATATATATGTGTGTGTGTGTGTGTGTGTGTGTGTGTGTATGTGTTTGTGCACGCATGGTTTTATGTGACATATTAGAATATATGCACTCATATATATATATATATATATATATATATATATATATATATATATATATATATATATATATATATATATTATGTGTGTCTGTGTGTCTGTGTGTGTAGTATGTTTAGATTTAATTTTTTAATATATATATACGTATAATTACATATGCATAAATACATACATATATGCGTATTTACTGTATAATGGTGTGTAGTGATTTATATACCGTATATACATGTGTGTATGTATGTATAGGCCTAAGTATATTATTTTTATGGTTACGCACATGTATATATGTATATATACACATGTATGCATACATATATATATATATATATATATATATATATATATATATATATATATATATATATATATATATATATATATATATATATATATATATATATATATATATATATGTATGATAATGTATATATATATATATATATATATATATATATATATATATATATATATATATATATATATATATATATATATATATATGTGTGTGTGTGTGTGTGTGTGTGTGTGTGTGTGTGTGTGTGTGTGTGTGTGTTTGTGTGTAAATGCATACATACATACATACATACATACTTTTAACCAAAATGTATCAACAACTTCTGTTATGGTTCACTGACGTAAGATATTTCCTAATTCCGCCCCATTTTCGTCTCCGTTCTTCGTGCTTTCGGAAGTAAATACATCAAACACTTAGACTATTTTTAACAATTTCCTCTACACTGATGCACAATATATATTTTGATAGGAATCTACTCCCGAGAAGTAATGATTATATATTGATGGGGTTGTTTTCAAAAGATTTTTTTATATGTCATGTTTTTAAGTCAGTGAACTAATTAACTATGGTGACCTGCAAGAACGCAGCATCTGTACGAAGAGAGATTACTCTCGACTGGTGTCACGGTCTGAATGATCCCCCGGTCTCAGAATTCTCCTTGACATTGTATAATGGTTCTTTTCCGCCATTAGCTCGCTTCGCTCGCATGAAAATAAAACCTCAAGCTCGTATGTACTGGCAAGCGGTAATATTGAGCTGCGCACGCTAAATTACAGAAAAATAAAACATCAACCTCGTATGCACTGGCAAACGGTAATGTTCACGCATGCGCAGATTATAAAGGAGTATTGTGAGACCGGGGGTTGGTTCAGGCCGTAACTCCAGCGACCTAGCTTTCTTGTCTCTAGGATGCTGCCGGGGGGCGGGTAGGTGGCATATCCTGTCTCAAATAGGAAAGAAATTCCAGGAAATATCATCTCTGGCTTTTACATTTCAATGTTAAGGGAAGGTCTTGGTAATTCGCACTTAAACCTTCTAAAAGTTTAATAATTTTACATTTTGTTTTCTTGATGATTACCCATCAGTATCACAAAAGAAATTCCAGGCATTAATATCATCACTGGCTTTTACATTTCAATGTTAAGGGAAGGTCTTGGTAATTCGCTCTTAAACCTTCTAAAAGTTTTATAATTCTACTTTTTTTTTTTTTTCATGATTACCCATCAGTATCACAAAAAAAAAAAAAAAACCGCTATGAAATGGAAACACTTGACTCAGAAAGTAAAAACTCCTGTCTTTATCGAAAGATTTTGCCAGTCACATATTGGAGATACTCTGTCTCTAGTTTCAGATTGAAGCCATGAAAGATTTTTTCATTATATTGATTTTCCATTTCAATTTTGCTTGAACATGAAAATATTCTTTGGTATTGTCACCGCTGATTCTCATCAGCCCTGAAAAAGAAGCAACGGGTAAGATAGATGTCATTAGAAGAAATGGGGAGTAAACACGATCTGAAATATCGAAGGAAACAATCTGACTCTACGATCTTCTTCTTCTTCTTCTTTTTCTTCTCCTAAAAATGGTTTCAGATCTTGTCCCACAACTAAGACCCTATGACGTAAGCAACGCATGCTTAAACCCCCCCCCCCCCCCTACACTCTCGTGTATGTCGAAACCTTTTAAAGATTACGTTAGTAGAATCTTTTGTCCCACATAATGTAGGAGGACACTCCAAAATCAAACCACTGTTCTCTAGTCTGGGTAGTGCCATAACCTCTGTACCATGGTTTTTCACTTCTTGGGTTAGAGTTCTCTTGCTTGAAGGTACACTCGGGCACTCATTTCTATCTGATTTCTCCTCCACTTGTTTTGTTAAAGTATTTATAGTTTGTATAGGTAATATTTATTTTTATGTTATTACTGTTCTTAAAATATTTTATTTTTCCCAGTTTCCTTTCCTTACTGGGCTATTTTCCCTGTTGGGGCTCCTGGGCTTACAGCATCCTGCTTTTCCTACTAGGGCTATAGCTTAGCAATTAATAATGATAATAATAATAATAATAATAATAATAATAAATAATAATAGCTATACTTAGGATTGAACGAGTTACCAATAAACTCTCTTGCTTTATTACGAATTCACAGTTCCACGGGGAACTAACTAGGGTAGGTTCCTCACCTTATACACTACTTTTATTCTTCTGGTTATATTTTCTTTCCTGCACGCGAGCAGTTTTTTTTTTTTTATCCTCACCTTTTATACTTTTCTTTCATTCCTTGCCTCTTATACCTGATTTTCCCCCTTTAGCACCGAGGGCCTGTCGTGTTCCTATTGCAGCCTGTCCTAGAGGGTATTTGACGGAATCCGATTGTCCTTTCGGAGTTGTGAAGGATATTTGTCGTTGTTGCGACACTTGCGCAAAGGTAAGTGACCTGTCAAATAGATTCTTTATCAAGTGTGACTTGTTGTCGCCGAAGTCTATCTAAGCGAAATCGGCCACGCCCACCTGATGACATCATGGCATGCTTCCTCCACTCACGAGAGTTCCTCCTCAGCGCAAGCAGGACTTTAGTTGTTCAACAAAAACTCCAGTAGATTTTGGCTTGCAACTTCTTTCTTCACTCTTTTAAACCAGTGTCATGTTTTTGTGACAGATAATCGTAGGAATTATAATTAAAAGAACCAAGAAAGAAGTCAAAAGCCAAAATATAGTTGATTTTTTGGTGAACAACATAAGTACTGTTTGCGCTGAGCAGGAACTCTCGTGAGTGGTGGAATTATGTCATGACGTCATCAGGTGGGTGTGGCCTATTTCACCTGGATAGACCACCGCAACTTTTTTTATAGTTGCACAACAAAATTAAAAGCTCTTACAACAGATCTTAGTTGGTTCTGTTTTTCGTATTACTCGAGATTTCAATTGGCAGTTTGTGCTGTTTGTATTATTCATTGTTGTATTGAAATAATTTAATACAAAATAATTTCTATATTTTCTATATTCCAAAAGACAAATTGAACTTTTAAACATATTAGGAAACAAGCTGAAAACGATGAAAATTAGATCTACTATCGCAAAGCAAATATTTTTTCACCTTGGCTGAAACAGTCAGTTTTATTTGTGGAATATATCATAATATTTTGATAATTTGGTGTTTTCATTTGCAAAGGAAGACTGTTAAAGTATTGCAAGAAAACTATCTCCAGTACTTTTTATGTTTTTTTTTCTTTAAAGTTTCCTTTTAAATAAGCATTAACATAAACCTGTGTTCCTTCTCAGGGACCTGGGGAAAAATGTGGGGGAAGGTGGGGTGAATTTGGGACTTGTGGTCGGAATCACATCTGCGCAGGGCTATTCCATCGATTCCATCTCGCTGGAGCATGTCTGTAGAAACATCTGTAATGCTGGAAGAAGTTCACATCAAGTCCGGCTTCCACACTTGCATGATATGACAGAAACATCTGAGACATATTGAATGTAAATCTGAATTTTAAGACGGGATTACAGGAACTGAGGAAACATCAAGACTGATTGTATATTGAAGATGTTCTTGTGCTGTGTTTCCTCTTGAGAACATAAACAGGAACTGAGGAAACATCAAGGCTGATTGTATATTGAAGCTGTTCGTTCGCTGTATTTGTTCCTGAGAACATAAACACCTAATACAATTCTAAGACTACTAAAAAGTAAATGACGTTTATGTTGACTGAGAGGGTCCTGCCAGATTAAGAAAAAATTGCAATTTTAGTCATGTAAGAATTTTCACATTTTTAAGAAATAATTTTATGAATATTTTAGTCCTTTGGTTTCGATGAGGGTTGGGCTAGGATTTGGTGCTCTGCATTTATATATTGGTATGATATATCCTTTTTAAGATAATCTCTTGCAAATGTAATTTTCAAATAAATAAAATACCATCTTGTTCAGTCAAATGTTGAGATTTTATTACTTTTTCTGTTCTGTTACAAGTGTCACGTCTGTCTCAGATCTGGCGAAGTTTTATTTTTTCTTGTCTGAGGTATATACAATTCCACTGCTTATTTCAGATTAACATAAGTTTTCTATCGCTCGTCGATATATTCAGGTTTCCAGCTTGTCTCATATTTACCTAAATTTCAGGTCTCTCGGATACATACAAGTTTCCTTCTTGTCTCGGGTGTAGCAAAAGTTTCCTCTGTCTGTGCTGTATATTCCATGACCTTTAAAAGCACTATGGTAAAGACATCTCTCTAATGAATTGTCATCAACTTTCTTATTTCATTGTTTATGAAATTTATTTCTAAATATAAGGTCTACTTGTAATAAGTCTTAAGAATTGTGTATTTGTTTTTTGACTAAAAAAGTTATAGTTATTATGTCTCGTTTGCTACAAGTTAAGGTGCTATGTTCAGAGCTATTAAGTCAGTGAGTTCGAGTCAAGACGTTCGAAAAAGGATATTCTAGGCTGAGGAGCTCGGGTTTGGACCTTCGAATCTGTGTGCTTGAATTTGGAACTTTCGAGGTAAGGAGCTCAAGTCGAGACATTCGACCCGGTAAGTTCGAGACAGGACATTCGAGTGAGTTTGCATTGGTCAAAACATTTAAGCTACGGAGCTCGAGTCAAGAAGTTAAAGTCACTGTGCTAGAGTCAAGATATGAAAGTCAACGTGCTTGATTTCGAAACATTCGAGCTGTAGCTCAAGTCAATACGTTCGAGTCAGTGTTTAGGATTCAAAACATTTAAACTTCGGAGCTTCAGTCGAGGCGTTCGAATCTGTGTGATCGAGTCAAAACATGGAAGTCGATATGCTCAAGTCAGAACATTCGAGTCGCTGTTTTTGTGTTAAACAATTCGAGAAAAGAAGCCTAATTCCGAACATTCGAATCAATGAACTCTATTCAGGATGTTATAAATATGTAAAAATTGTCTCCTGTTTGTCCTACAATCTTTTGCAGTCTAATAATGCACGTACTGTCCTATCTGAATCCGTAACCTTCCTTTTTGGAACCCCAGTTTATTATGTCATGAAATCTACCCAATTTTATAAAAGATTCTGTACTTTTTAGTTTAAATTTAAGTAACAATTTCTTAAAGAGACAATCCTGTTTTTTTTTATTTATTTATTTATTTTTTTTTTTTTTTTTAATGAGTAATCTTTGTATGAAATTGTACCTTCAATCCAATATAATTATTTCTAACTGATCTTATTACGCAGATTCTTGAAGAGTTGATACAAAGGTCCAGTAACTCTGCAAACAATGGAGAGAGAGAGAGAGAGAGAGAGAGAGAGAGAGAGAGAGAGAGAGAGAGAGAGAGGGAGAGAGAGAGAGCTTGGTTATTAGTTACGCTCAGAAGCATATTCCTGAAATAGTATTATATACCTTATGAACAAGACCATTCTTGTATCTTGGAATAAAATACAGTAACGTTAAAAAACCAATATTGATAACCTTGTAATGAAACATTTACCAAATATACATAAAATGATCGTATGATAGAAAATTAAAGTATGCAATGAAGCAGAAATCCGTAATGATATATATTAGCGAACACAGACACACACACACACATATATATACTGTATATATATATATATATATATATATATATATATATATATATATATATATATATATATATATATATATATATATATATATATATATATATATATATATATATATATATATATTTATTGTTGTTATTGTATTTATTGTTACTTGCTAAGCTAAAACTCTAGCTGGAAAAGCAGGATGCTATAAGCCCAGGGGCCCCAACAGGGAAAATAGCCCAGTGAGGAAAGGGAATAAGGAAAAATTTTAAGAACACTAATAATATTAAAACAAATATTTCCTATATAAACTATAAAAATGTTAACAAAATATGAGGAAGAGAAATTAGATAGAATAGTATGCTCGAGTGTACCCTCAAGCAAGAGAACTCTAACCCAAAAGACCATGGTACAGAGGCTATGACACTACCCGAGACTAGAGAACAATGGTTTGATTTTGGAATGTCCTTCTCCTAGAAGAGCTGCTTATAGCTAAAGAGTCTCTTCTACCCTTACCAAGAGGAAAGTAGCTATTGAACAATTACAGTGCAATAGTTAACCCCTTGGGTGAAGAAGAACTGTTTAGTAATGTTGTGATTGTTTTATTGCATAAAGGTGACGAGAGTAGCATCATCTGCACAGGCAACAAGCTAGCGATCAAGCTTATACAGAAAGTATTTGGCTAAACATGATACCTTTAAATGAACAAGAGGCTAAATTCCTGTAGTCAATATGGTGACCATCAAGAACTTATCTCTTT
>NC_090747.1:113058412-113087567 GCF_036898095.1 Palaemon carinicauda | reverse complement strand
GCTCTATTTCAACGTTGTTACTGATCTGACATTCTTACATTCCTTATTCTTTACATATATATAGTCTATTTGCTATTTCAATATATCTTTTCCTCACTGGGCTGTTTTCCTTATTGGAGCACTAGGTCTTGTAGCATTATGCTTTTCCAACAACAATAATAATAATAATAATAATAATATCAATACTACTACTACTACTACTACTACTACTACTACTAATAATAATAATAATAATAAGGGTACTGACGTTATCATTAATGTAATATGCAAATTCGATGTCAACATTATCCCTCTATGACACTCATCATTCAAATCCCTTTAACGACCATTAATATTAAAGGTTAAAGGATAAAGGTGACTGGTTTCAGTTCCGGTTCCATCAGAATAGATGCTCACCAGAACGTCAGCCGGGCAAGCCCAACCCCCCACTGTGGTGCCCTACCACAGCAGTAGCCTCCCCAGTAAACAGCTTAAACTCACGGTCCTGGGCGGGGGATCGATCTCTTGCCTTGCGAAATGCTAGGCAAACACGTTACCACTGAATTCAATATAAAAATAAATAACGTCTTATTAAAGTCGCAGTAAAGAGTAAATTTTGAAAACTTACATTGTATATTTTACAAACTAATAATAATCCTAATTTTACCTCCGTTGTGTTTCAAACATTTAGCTTAAAGAGTTGGAAGACCCAGGCCTACATGGCTGAGGACTATGAAGCGCGAAGTAGATGATGAATGGAGATTATTGGAAGACTTAGGCCTACATGGCTGAGGACTATGAAGCGAGAAGTAGGAGATGATGAATGGGGAGGAGTATTGGAAGACCCAGGCCTACATGACTGAAGACTATGAAACGCGAAGTATGAGATGATGAATGGAGAAGTATTGGAAGACTTAGGGCCTACCTGGTTGAAGACTATGTAGCGGAGAAGTAGATGACGAATGGAGAAGTATTGGAAGACCCAGGCCTACATGGCTGAGGACTATGAAGCTGAATGGAGGAAGTATTGGAAGACCCAGGCCTACATGGCTGAGGACTATGAACCGCAAAGTAGGAAATGATGAATGGAGAGGTATTGAATTAGAAGCTCAAGATAGAGACGACTGGCGAAATTTAACCGAGGCCCTTTGCGTCAAAAGGCGTAGGAGGAGATGATGATGATATGTTTCGAAGATGGATAGCTAACATTAGAAATAGTCGTGCAGACAAAAATTCCACATAAAGGTCATTCGTCTGAATAATGACGAGAGATTAACTAGTCATATGAGTAAAATGTTGAGAGATTTTGGCAGCTCAATACTGAAAGAGAAAAATGTATGAGGGAGGCAGCCGGCTCACTGTAGGTATTTTTTTAAATCCTTGCATAATTAAAAATCCTTAAAATCCTTTAGGAACAGAGTTTTTATCTTGTCTTAAAAGTAACCATTTTGATAATGGTTTTCCTTTTTTAACGAATTTGTGGTAACCCCTCGTGAATAAAAAAGATATAAATGGTTTTCCCTTTCTAACAAATTTGTGGGTAACCCCTCGAGAATTGAAAAAAAAAAAAAAAAGATATACTTTGCGTACAAACAATGGTGGATGTAATCTGAAAACCTTTCGTTTGAAAATGAAGTAACATAGATAGATTATCAGGGTAATTGGAAAGGATTTATAAATGCTGAAATACCTAATAATGGAATTTTCCTTTCGATGGAAATAAGCGACGAATAAACTTTACTAAATATCTCGTAGACTTTCAGAAAATCTATTAGAGGAACATATCCTGAACTTACAAAAATTCGGTGTAATTTACATGTGTCAGTAAAAAGAGAAAAAATATATATATATAGATGTCAGAACAAACATATAAAAATTTGAATGACAAATCTATAAACACTATTTCCCGTTTAAAAAAACGCATCCTGAACTCCCTCCCCCCAGAAAAAGAAATAAAAAATAACACGTGAAATATACATGCGTCAGTAAAAATAAAGAAAATTTGAATGGCAAATTTATAAACATTAAATCCGTTAAATTGCACATTCTGAACATCCAAAAATCCAATGTAATATACAGGACACAGGAACAATTATAAAAACTTTGAAAGACAAATCTACAAATACTATATACCGTAAAAAATCACACCGAACTCCCCCCAAAAACACGTGAAATATACAGGTGTCAGTAAAAAGAAAAGGATTTTGAATGGCAAATTTATAAACTATAAATCCCCTGTTAAAATAATCCTTGACCCGGGGAAAACAAAATTTCACCTTTCTCTTCTAAAACCCAGATAGCATGCAGCTCCTGTCAGTGTAGCTTCAGTGCATGAAATGATTTGAAAATTGTCGGTGGTATGAATTTGTCATCCGTGACATAGCCTACTAGCAAGATGATACGCCGGTTCATGGCCGGTGCCAGATTCGAAGTCAGCTTTAGCCCCATTTTGAAGGGTGGGATTTGAAGCCCAAAAACGGGCAATATATACCTAGTGTTGGGAGAGCTATCGTTTTGACAGTACAGGATAAATTCCTGTTAGGAATTGTGTGCTTTGTAAAAAGCTTTACTTTAAAGCAAAGATACATCGCTGAACATATGCCGTGCAAACGGTGAAAATTCTGGAATAAATGTTGCCATGCATTTACCGTTTTAAAAACGGATATATAATTATAATATTATTATTATAATTATTATTATTATTATTATCATTATTATATTATAATTATTATTATTATTATTATCCTTATTATTATCATTGTTTGCTACGCAACAACCGTAGTTGGAAAAGAAAGATGCTAAAAGATAATAACAAAGTAGATTAAATTATGGTCGCCTGCATTTTACTGAAATACGGCTGAAAACAGTATATTTTTACAGAGAATTTTCAGTTACAATTACGGGGTTTTAACAAAGTACCAAACAACTAAACTTATCTTTGAAAGGAAAAATAAATTCTTTGCGAATCATCTGTAGGTAAAGAAGTCTTTTTTTCTCGTTAAAGCGAAATCAGAGGTTCAAGTATTTGTTTTTGATAAGAAACGTCAAGTTTTTTTTATTCGATATCTTCTGATGAAGAAATGATGGGCTTATCTGAAAGACCATACTCTGAAATCCCCAATATATATACAGTGTATATATATATATATATATATATATATATATATATTATATAATATATATATATATATATATATATATACACTGTATATTATATATATTATATATATATAAATACATTTATTCATATAATATATATATATATATATATATACACACACATATATATATATATATATATATATATATATATATATATATATATATATATATATATATATATACATATATACATGTGTGTGTGTATATTTCTCCATGATTTGAATGAAAGTTGCCAAAGAATTCAACATTAGATCTTGGACTATTTTATGGTCTATATTTCAATAAGATTTCGCAAATTTGAGCAGCTGTATTTTTTTCGGGGGTTTAATTAAATAACCTACATCTGCCCCCAACCCCCCAACCCCAACCCCCCTCTCTCTCTCTCTCTCTCTCTCTCTCTCTCTCTCTCTCTCTCTCTCTCTCTCTCTCTCTCTCTCTCTCTCTCTCTCTCTCTCTTCGGATATCCTCTTTAGTCCCTAAAAAAGCTTAATCCATAACGAATAATATCGTGTAGTAATTATTGTTCATAAAAAACTGGATGATTTTCAGATACTTCAATATTCATTTTTCTTCCTAAGTAAACAAAGTAAACAAAGGGTTTTTCCTTAAAATTCCTGTCTACACTTTTACTCAATTTACACCAACGAGCCACGAAGAAATTCAATGTTTTTTACTTGTATTTCTGTTATTCTATATGTATTTCAATAAACGCTAATTAAATAACTACATTTTTCCTATTCCTTTTATTTAATGTTTCATCTTTGTTTACACCGGATGTTTCATCCTACCCTATGGCCTTGAGTGATTCAGCTTACATATTTGTCTATCGATATTTTCAAGTGGTAATAATTGTTACCTTGTGTACAGTGTTTTTTCTTTTTTATCTAGGAGACTAACGTAATCGAACGAATTTATCACATCACAATACTTATCATAAAACGTAGTTTTCAATTAAGCTTTCATGTATAGCTTCCAGAAAACAGCGCCTCGTATCCTTCAGATAATACATTTCCTTCACTCTATTCACTTCCAATAATTTTCATTCGTTTTTAAAATATGTCTGGTATCAAAATCAAACCAATAATGAATCATTTGAAAAGGGACTTAACTTACAAACTTAATAGGTACCCGGAAGGTGTTTGTATGTCGAATTTCTTGAATTTTGGCCTAAAGTAGGCCTAACCTGAATCCATATCTATGATTTCAAGCTACAAAAGTCAACAAAAAGTCGGGTTTCATTTGAAATAAGTATCCGGTTATTACAAATGTCGTTTTGCTTACTGTATTTAATAATATAATATTGTTTTATTACAGTATTTTTTTATCT
Organism: Palaemon carinicauda; assembly: GCF_036898095.1. NCBI lineage: Eukaryota > Metazoa > Arthropoda > Malacostraca > Decapoda > Palaemonidae > Palaemon > Palaemon carinicauda. The sequence continues at coordinate 113,083,099 of NC_090747.1, read as the reverse complement.
TTGTTATTTTCTGTTGAATTTGTGTTTGTAAGTCGAAATTTTGTAAGTAGGGGACCTGTATTTTATAAGAAAAAGCTTCATGCTCGGCAATAAGCGAGTAAATAATTACAACACAATTCTTTAAGTTCTTTCCACTCGATCTATAAATGATGTCGGTGTTTCCCGTTTATTTCAAGACTGGAGGGATTTTATTTATCACCACAAAGTTTCTATTGAAAGCTTGTAAATAAACTTTATTGGATAAGAGTCAATGAAACTCGACGATTTTCTCGTTGTGGGACTTCAACTTCATTGTATAATTGTTGCTGTTGTTGTTGTTGTACGCTACCGGGTGTGTAAGGGAGCTCGCCAAGGTACTGATGAGTCTTGTTTGTAAAATGTGACTTGTTGTGTAAGCTTTAAAAACCAGGAGGTTTATTCACAGCTCAGCAGTGAATGGTGGAGCAACTGCTGTGCTGCTTGTATCTGGAGCCACCCCTTGTTAAGGGAACCTGCTAAATAAATAAATATATATATATATATATATATATATATTATATATATATATATATATAATATATATATATATATATATACAGTGTATGTGTATATGTGTGTATATATATACACTGTATATATATATATATATATATATATATATATATATATATATATACACACCAGTATATAATACCCGTAAAAAATTAAGCTAAATATTTTTACAGATATGCACACACACGCGCGAGCACACAGATTTAACCCTTCACATCCCATTTCTCTTACATAACTACAACACGCTAGTTTGGGCAATTTGTGGGAAACTCTTGTTTTCTGAGAGGTTGTCGTTCAGCTTGACATTATATATATATATATACATTTACATATATATATATATATATATATATATATATATATATATATATATATATATATTCTCACGTGGAAATATATACACATAAATACATTTACCTGCATACGAACGTACACAATTATGTAGTGCTTCATCCTCTACAACCACCTGAGCTTCATTGTTTCAATATCGCGTCAATAACGATACGAGGAAGAAAACTAATAACAAAGAGGGCATGTTTCATCTCCTCTTAACATGGCACCCTTTTGTTGGTGTTATTTTCTGCAGCACTTTATTCTTTTTCTTTAGATTCAATTTATTTATTTTTTTCTATCTTCAATTATCTAGGTCGATCAGGGGCTTCTTACTTCTGTAAGTTTCCTTCTCAATTTACATGTTTCTCTTCCTTTATTTTTGTTTTCTTTTCCTAGATTTCCTTCTTCCGCTTAATACATGAAAATATATAGATTTGTAACATAACGTAAAAGAGATTAGGTAAATTTTGAGAACAACCCCAGCTTTCTAGCTCCTTCAGTTCGAAAGTTATCTCTTATTGAATATTATCAAAATTTAAATGCTTTTGCTCCATTTTTTTATTTTGGAGCTTAAGGCCCCTCTCTTACTAATAGCTTCACATTCAATATTGTTTCTTTAATATTCCCTCGTTTATTTACCGATAAGTTTTACCATTTACTATCATTTTTCCTCATCCTCATATCTCTCATCCTCTACATTTTCGTAGCTAGTTTTCCTGTTTTCCTCCTTTGGATACTTAATAACATTTTATCTTCTTTTTCCTGTTTCTCAATTTGTTCTTCCTTATATCTGGCTCTTTCTTCGCTCCCTAATTCCTCTAGCGTTTTCTCATGCATGTGAATTGGTGCTTCTTTCTAGAGGTAGTGAGTGCTTGGAAGCATAACAAGACACTTGCTTCTTTTCCCCAAAGACTTCAAAATGCTAGAGGAGAAAGGATGGAAATATGTGGTGGACTTCTTTGAAGTATTTCCGAAGATTGAGTTAAAAAGGGAAAATAGATATAATTTGAAATTTGTAGCTTAGTCATAAGAGATTGGTCAATGACAGTTTATTTTATATAATATAATGCTTGGTTGTGGTGGACTATTGGAAACGTCCCTGCCTGGCGATCGCCAGACTGGGGTTCGAGTACAACTCTAGCTCGATAGTTTTTGGTAGTGTCTGTAACCCCGCCATCCTTGTGAGCTAAGGGTGGGGGTTTGGGGGACCCTAGAGGACTTCCTGCTGAATCATCAGCAGCCATTGCCTGGCCCTTCCTGGTCCTAGCTTGGGTGGGGAGGGTGGCTTGGGGGCTGATCATATGTATACATGGTCAGTCTCTAGAGCATTATCACTGTCCCTGGTCTCTGCCATCCATGAGCGGCATTTGAACCTTTAATAGATCTTTCTTTCTTTATCTGTCTTTGAACACACATGTACACATATCACCTACACCCTAACTTACTGAACACACGTGTACACATATCGCCTACACCCTAGCGTATTGAACACACATGTACCCATATCACCTACACCCTAACGTACTGAAGACACATGTACACATATCACCTACACTCTAACGTACTGAACATACATGTACACACATCACCTACACCCTAACGTACTGAACACACATGTACACATATTACCTACAACCTAACGTACTGAACACACATGTACACATATCACCTACACCCTAACGTACTGAACATACATGTACACACATCACCTTCAACCTAACGTACTGAACACACATGTACACATATCACCTACACCCTAACGTACTGAACGCAAATGTACACATATCACCTATACCCTAACGTACTGAATACACATGTACACATATCACCTACACAATAACGCAATGAACACACATGTACACATATTACCTACAACCTATCGTACTGAACACACATGTACACATATCACCTACACCCTAACGTACTGAACATACATGTACACGTATCACCTACACCCTAACGTCCTGAACACACATGTACACATACCACCTACACCCTGACGTAAATAATTGTGTAGTTCCCATCCTACACAATCACCTGAGCCCCATTGTTCCAGTGTCACGTCTCGATCAAATCAATAACGATGCCTGGGGGGGGGGGGGGGGTTCCCCAGCCGGGGCGAGAGGCAGGGGGGGGGGGGGGGCATAACAAAGCATGTTTTTTTCGCTTCTAAAAACGACCCTTTTCGTTATTTTCAAGTTCTTTTTCCTTTGAGTGTTAGCTTTTCAATTTTTGCTTTTGATAGATCCCTCTGGTGCATCTTCCTTTGATATCTTTCCTTCTCAATCTATAAGTTTCCTTTTCCTTCTTTCATTTTTTCATTAATATTCTTCGATTTTATTCCTCTTCTTTCTCCTTATTTTTATTTGTAAGTTTCTTCATCTATGTTCCTCTCTTCTATTCCTCTTTTTATCGTAAAATCTTCTTTACTATTTAACACATTTCCTCTATTATTTCCCATCTTTGAATTATTTTATTTATACCTCCATTATTTTCCTTCTTTGAATTCCTTTTTTTCTTTAATCATTCACCATTTTCCTTCTTTCAATATTTTTCTTGTCCTTCATTATTTTTCTGATTTTTTTTATTATTCACCATTTTCCTCTTTTCAATTATCTTCTTGTCCTCCATTATTTTTTTTCTTTTCAATTCTTTTTTCTTTTTTTTTTTTGACATCATCATTTTCCTTCGTTAAATTTTTTTCTTCCATTATTTTCTCCTTTAAATTCTTTATTTTGTCTTCCATTATTTTCCTCCTTTGAATTCTTTATATTTTACTCCATTAATTCCTTATAATTCTTTATTTTGTCCGCCATTATGTTCATTCTTGGATTTTTTTATTTTTTTTTTGCTATTTCCCTTCTTTCTCCCTTTCTCAATTTGATTTCCCCTGTTTCTCCAGCTGCCTCTTCTCCTGCAATTTCCTCCCGTGTTTTCCATCGCATGTCAATTGGTGCTTCTTCCTTCCAGAGGCACTGAGTGTTTGGAAGCAAAACGAGACACTCTCTCCTCTTTTCCCCCAAAGATTACAAAAATGGTGGCGGAGAAAAGATGAGAAAATATTTGCAGACTTTTTTTAACGCTTTTCCGAAGATTGAATTTCGAGAGGGAAAAATTATGATCATTATCTTAAATTTGTTGGTTGGTCATTGGGAGATCGGTCAAAGGTAGACAATTTCACGACTTGTATTGGGGCGCTCTCTCTCTCTCTCTCTCTCTCTCTCTCTCTCTCTCTCTCTCTCTCTCTCTCTCTCTCTCTCTCTCTCTCACTACTAGGGGCGTACGTAATGCAATAAACAGAGTAATACATTTGTACAGCTGGGTAATATCAAATATTTCCAGAAACATGATTTTTACATCCTTAACTAATTGAAATAAAAGATTTTACCCCATAAGAAAACAGTAGTAGTAGTAGTAGTAGTAGTAGTAGTAATAATAATAATAATAATAATAATAATAATAATAATAATAATAATAAATCATGAAGATTTCCAGTTTCAGTATAACCTTTCAATCAATAAACAAACCAATAACAAGGAAGAACTTACTGAGTTGTTTGGGATATAAATTCTTCGATGGAGAGCAAAAAGTTGTATGTGGCTGTTTTGTGTTTTTCTTATTCTATTGTTTTACTAACCTGTTTTTCTTTGACATTTTCTTTTTTTACTGCTCCACTGATCTCTCTCTCTCTCTCTCTCTCTCTCTCTCTCTCTCTCTCTCTCTCTCTCTCTCTCTCTCTCTCTCTACAGTTTTCATGAGGTAATCTTTCCAAGATTGGATTTTAGACCCAAATATACATATGTAATAACATAAGACCACATGTACACAGACACACACACATATATATACAGATATATACATTTATATATATATATATATATATATATATATATATATATATATATATATATATATATATACATATATATACACAGATATATATGTATATATATTATATATATATACATACACACACACTCACACACACACACACACACACACACACACACACATATATATATATATATATATATAATACACATATACACACACACAGTATGTGTGTAGACTATATTTGCGTACAAATTACATGGATGCCTACAATAATAGTAATTTAAAAAACGACCTCATCTTTAACAGGATACTTCGATACTGACATATACGTTTACATCTTTTTTGTTATATTCCTCTTGTCATATCTAGCGTAACTTTTCACGAGATTAAAAATGTAACGAGAACGAATAAACCAAGAAAGCGTTTTGTGTAAGGGTAACTTTACAATAACACTTCAAAGGTTATAAAACATTTTGTGAAACCTTTTCCTCTTATAATTTTTTATTTATTTTATGACAGAAGGGAATATAGTTGGATGATGAATAACTAAATCTTCAGAAAAGACTACAATTTTATATTTATCGTTTATAGAAGAGATATAACATCCACTGAGGGAAGGAAACTCGTTTTTAAGCACTGAAAATAATATATTGGAAACTTTTATCAAGGATTCTGATGAATATTAATAAATCTTCAAAAAAGACTACAACTTTATATCTATCGTTTATAAAAGAGATTTAACATTTAAAGCGGGAAGGAAACTCGCTTTTCAGCAGCGACAAAAATTATATTGGAAACTTTTTTCAAGATTTCCGAACCTCACAGTAATCATTTTGTTTCCCCATTATTCTGATATAAACTTGAAACTGGCCAATGCTGGACTTGAACCAAGTGTTTGTTGAAGCTGAGGATTCTCATGGTTTTCAGAACAAACGAAAAAGGCTAGATTAGGGATCAATTATTATCAGGGGAAATTATTTTTTTTTTTTTTTCGAATATCGTTCAATCGAACACTTGATCTTCGTAGATGTACGGTTTATAAATAACGTATGTTAGTGTACGCGACCCCTCAAAAATGATGGTTAACTAATTAGATAGGTATGTACACACACGCATTACTCTCTCACCAGGGAATAAATACTCCCTCTCCCTCTTACCCGTGACCGAACAGAATATATATATATATATATATATATATATATATATATATATATATATTGTATATATATATATATATATATTATATATATAATATAGTATATATTTATATATATATATATATATATATATATATATATATATATATATATATATATATACACAGTATATACTGTATATATATATATATATATATATATATATATGTATATATATATAATGTATGTATATATATATATATATATATATATATATATATATATATATATATATATATAACCAGACAGTTACTATTTCTAAAAAGTACGTGGAGCAAGAATGCTGTATATCTGCAACTGACGTTGGATTTATCTCTGTTTGCTTTGAGTCGCTTCCCTCTGGCCTCAAATGGCCAAAGGTTGGAAGGCAAAACATGAAGGACCCACTCTGAGTGGTAGAAGGATTTGATTTCCTCTCTTGCAGAAGGGAGAAGAGGGTGGACGGTAGATAAATACGAAGTGGAGTAGCTGAATCCATTTTAGGTTTAAGCATTTTTAATTTGTGGAATTGGACCATATGGCAATGTATTCGGGTATGGTTTAAAGGTTTAAAGGCCGCTCATGAATGGCTGAGGCAAGGGACTGTGACATTGCCCTATCAAGCAGGACAATGCTCTGGAGAATGACCATATATACATATAAGCGCCCAAGCTAGGACCAAGGATGGCCAGGCAATGACTGCTGATGACTCAGCCGATAGACCTATAGGCTTCCCCAAACCCCAAACCCCCTACTTAGCTCACAAGGATGGTGAGATTGCAGCAACAAAAGGAACTAACGAGTTTTGAGCGGGACTCGAACCCTAGTCTGACGTTCATCAGTCAGGGACGTTACCACGTCGACCACCACAACCCATTCCTTTTTTGGGGGGTGGTGTTGGTGGTGGTAATATTAGACGAGAACTTGCCTAGATAACAACAGATTCCTTGAAAATTTCACCTTCGTGTTTCGTCTAAGAATTTGAAATTAAGGAATTGGGCCTTTGAACTTGGGCCGGGGAGGGAATTCAGTTATATATTTTTTTTCTTTTTTGTGGGGGGGGGGGGGTAAATACTTGACTTGAAGTTGCCTATATAACCAAATAAATGCAATAGATTCTGTGAACATTTTGCCTTCGTAGTTTTAATAACGGATAGAACTGAAATTTGACTTTTGTTTACGTGGCCATTTCGAACATGAAACTGTGTTTTAATCAAATTAACAATTAAAACTGGCGCCCACAATTATCTATTTCCAAAGAAAACTAAACTTCCTTAAGTCTTTACTTTACCTTTATCCTGAACGAATGTCATCCATGGCAACTCTCTTCTCTTCTGAAGCGCACTTTAGTTCTCGATAGCTTTTTCAGGGACTTTAAACTAGAAAAAAAAAAAAATTACAAAAAGATGGTAAAAAATCCTGTTTTATTTTGCTAGTATTATATCTGAATTCAAAATTGATGTCTGATTCAATTGCATAAACCTTCAGTCTTAAGGCTTAACATAAATTAAAACCAAAACATAAAGAAAGTGCCTGCCAAAATTGAGATATTTTCATCATATCAAGAAAATTAAAAGGTTTGCTTAACACAGTCCCTGCATTCAAATTGCTTTTTTACATTAAAATATATTTTCTATCTTTCTTCTATTTTTCTTTACCACATTCAATTGCAATTAACTATTTTTACCTTATCATGGGTCTTGGATTCTATATTTTTCAAAATTGTCTACGCTGCTCTAAGGAAGGTTACGAAGAAGAAGAAGAAGAAGAAGAAGAAGAAGAAGAAGAAGAAGAAGAAGAAGAAGAAGAGGAAAAAAAGAAAAATTTTGGATGCGTCTATAGATTATAAAATAACATGAACCGTTGCTGTCTTTGTTTGATGATAATTTTCCAGTATGGACAAAAAATTATACTTGTTATCTAAACTTACGTCTTAAATTATATACCAAATATATTAAGGATTGCTGATGGGATATTGGAGAGAAGCAGAGTACATAGATGATAAAAGGAGATAGGAGTCATATCTTTAACCAATATCCTATGTAAGAATTCTGTCTGGTAGGATACTGATTAAGAAATTTAGACAGATTTGTAAATATCTATCAGAGGAAGAACAATGAAGGCCTCAAAAAGATTCTTCTTCTTCTTTGAGTGCATCTTTTCCCTCAAAAAGATTCTTCTTCTTCTTTGAGTGCATCTTTTCCCTCAAAAAAGATTCTTCTTCCTCTTTGAGTGCATCTTTTCCCTCAAAAAGATTCTTCTTCTTCTTTGAGTGCATCTTTTCCCTCAAAAAGATTCCCGTCTTAAAATTCAGATTTACATTCAATATGCCTCAGATGTTTCTCTCATATCATGCAAGTGTAGAAGCCGGACTTAATGTGAACTTCTTACAGCATTACAGATGTTTCTCTCATATCATGCAAGTGTAGAAGCCGGACTTGATGTGAACTTCTTCCAGGATTACAGATGTTTCTCTCATATCATGCGAGTGTGGAAGCCGGACTTGATGTGAACTCCTTACAGCATTACAGATGTTTCTCTCATATCATGCGAGTGTGGAAGCCGGACTTAATGTGAACCTCTTCCAGCATTACAGATGTTTCTCTCATATCATGCGAGTGTGGAAGCCGGACTTGATGTGAACTCCTTACAGCATTACAGATGTTTCTCTCATATCATGCGAGTGTAGAAGCCGGACTTGATGTGAACCTCTTCCAGCATTACAGATGTTTCTCTCATATCCTGCGAGTGTGGAAGCCGGACTTGATGTGAACCTCTTCCAGGATTACAGATGTTTCTCTCATATCATGCAAGTGTAGAAGCCGGACTTGATGTGAACTTCTTACAGCATTACAGATGTTTCTACGCACATTTTCCAGGGATATAGTCGGAAACTGGGTAGATGGGGATGTTATTACGTTTGCAGGTGAAATACCGACCACAAATCCCAAATTCACTCAACAATCCCCCACATTCTTCCCCAGGTCCCTGAGAAAGAACACAGATTTATATTAATGATTATTTAAGCGGAAAGAAATACCATAAAATTCCTGGAGATAGTTTTCTTACAATTCTTTAGCAGTCTTTCTATATAAAAAGAACAACATTGTCAAATTTGGCGAGTAAAACCGTTTTTTTTCTTTGCGATAGAAGATCTACTATTGTGTTAGAAAGTTCAATTTATCATTTTATGAATACAAAATGAAAGTTTGCTGTCTTTTGTTAGAGACATGATCTCATCTTATGAAAAATTCCGACTGTGGAAACTTTTAATTGAAATCTCCAGTAATACGAACATCAGAACCAACTAAGATCTATTGATTGAGTTTTTAATTTTGTTGTGAACTATAAGAAAAGTTGCCCAGGTTTATCCAGGAGAAATAGGCCACGCCCACCTGATGACGGCATGGCAAGCTTCCACCACTCACGAGAATTCCTGCTCGGCGCAAACAGTACTTATGTTGTTCACCCAAAAATCCACTACATTTTGGCTTTTAACTTCTTTCTTGGTTCTTTTGATTATAATTGCTACAATTATCTGTAAGAAAAACATGACACTGGTATATATAACTAAAGTTAAAACTATCGGAAATACACATTTATTTTCAGAATGCATTCTGACAGAAGCAAAACAAATGTCGTCATCCTCACTACTTATCAGCTCTCTCTCTCTCTCTCTCTCTCTCTCTCTCTCTCTCTCTCTCTCTCTCTCTCTCTCTCTCTCTCTCTCTCTCAAGAAAAAAAAAAAAAAAAAAAACTATACAGTCACTAACAATATGTTTTATAGTTAAAATACAGTCACAGTCATTATACCTATGACCTGTTTTATGAGATGAACACATTAGATACACATGTAGGCCTATCAGTTTTGTGTGACCTTCTTCTTTGTCTACATCTTTTCCCACTTCTATGTGGGGTCGATGTTTCTGGTCAGCTTTCTCCATCTACCTCTGTCCCACACCTCATCACCGGTTAATCCCTTTGATCGAAGGTCATCCTTGATACAGTCCACCCACCTTCGCTTTGGTCTCCCTCTCCTTCTCGTTCCCTGTACCTCCATTTCCATCACTCTCATCCCAATATACTGTTCATCTCTTCTCATGACATGACCGTACCACCTCAGTCTACTCTCTTGAGGTGGTACCTATACGCAATAATATCAAACCGAAAAGGAGAATTAATTGCAAAATGTATAAACAACGAAGAGGCCATATCCTAAATCTGAAGAGGAGTGAAGAAAGATGATTGCAAAAAGTATAAAAAATTAAGAGGCAATAGGTCAGAGGAGAAGCGAGGAAAACTGATAAATGCAGAAAAAAAGGAAATAAAAAAAAATTTTGCTTCTTTCCTCCCTAAAGAAAAAGCAAATTCACCGGACGAGAGAAATCTCCCTACGTAGAAATATTGAGGTTTTGCAAGTGACTATAGTTAAGTCAGTTGCTCACTAACCTGGAAAGAGGGCACTTCAAAAATCATGGTTGTGAACTTTTGAAAAAATACCTTATATATAATTATTTAGTGTGGCTCGAAGTTAAACAAAAAAAAATAAATAAAAAAAGTCTTATCTCTCTACTTTCAAAAACACGAAGAAAGGAGACGAAAGTGGGTCGAAATATAGGAATGATTTTACACCAGGGTACCACAACAGTTGTTGATATATATTTTGTATAAACATATATATAAAAAATATTTAGGTAAACATATATACATTTATGGAGAAGAACCATAGGGAAAATGAAAATACGAAATATACGATTAAGTCCTGACTAGTTTTGTGATACTTCTTCAGAAGACTGATTTATTGAGAGAGGTTTCTTTACATTTTATAGGGAAAGTAAACGTACGAACATACATAAAGAGGCTTAGAGAACAATGACACTCCCTTACCAGCTACCTGGGCTGAGGTCAGGTCTTAACTGGGCGGAGATCCAACCTCATTAGACACCCGGCAAAAAGGGTCATTTCTGGTGGCAGGTAAATTCTTGTTTTTGACTTTCAGTACAGTTTATTTATATGAATAACGGTAGCCTTATCTATATAAATACATAACCAAAACTATTTGTATATGTAAATGTGTATATGTGTATGTGTGTATATGCATGTATACATATGTATATGTATGTGTGTATATATATGTGTATATGTATGTATATGTATATATATGTGTATATATATGTATATATATATGTATATGTATGCATGTTAATCATGTGTAAAAAATAATTTATATGTAAGTCTATGTATGTGTCTGTATATGTATACCAGTATGTGTACACATATGTATATGTCTATGTATATATTATGCATGCTTGTGTATGAATGCCTGTCTGTGTATACGTATGTATATATCTTTTTTATATATCTATATATAGATGTGTTTTACATATACAAATAGTTTTGGTTATGTATTTATATAGATAAGGCTACCGTTATTCATATAAATAAACTGTACTGAAAGTCAAAAACAAGAATTTACCCGCCACCAGAAATGACCCTTTTTGCCAGGTGTCCAATGAGGTTGGATCTCCGCCCAGTTAACACCTAACCTCACCCCAGGTAGCTGGTAAGGGAGTGTCATTGTTCTCTAAGCCTCTTTATGTATGTTCGTATGTTTACTTTCCCTATAAAATGTAAAGAAACCTCTCTCAATAAATCAGTCCTCTGAAGAAGTATCACGAAACTAGTCAGGACTTAATCGTAATTTCGTATTTTCATTTTCCCTGTGGTTCTTCTGCATCTGAGCATCACGTTTTCCTGTGATTTTTACGCATATACATTTATATATACATATATATATATATATATATATATATATATATATATAATATATATATATATATATATATATATATATATATATATATATATATGTGTATATATATATACACATATGTATATATATAATATATATATGTGTATATATATATATACACATATTTATATATATAATATATATATGTGTATATATATATACATATATATATATATACATATATATATATATATATATATTTATATATATATGCATATATATGCAAATGTATATATATATATATATATATATATGTATATATATTATACATATGTATATATGCATATATATATATATATATATATATACAGTATATATATGCATATATGTGCATCCATATATATATATATATATATATATAAATTTCTACCTCATACTTGGGATCGAACGCTAGCCCCTTCTAATGAAAGGCCAGGTCGAAACCAACCATGCCACGAGAGCCCATAAAAGGAAATCTGAACCTGACAATAATCTATCTGTCCGGTTCAGATTTCCTTTTATGGGCTCTCGTTGCATGGTTGGTTTCGACCTGGCCTTTCATTAGAAGGGGCTAGCGTTCGATCCCAAGTATGAGGTAGAAATTTATTTCTATTTGAACACGATGTTGTGTTGATATTTATCCATATATATATATATATATATATATATATATATATATATATATATATATATATATAGATAGATATATATGAATTCATATCTATATATATATATATGAATTCATATATATATATATATATATATATGTGTGTGTGTGTGTACCGTATTTGAAGGCATGACTACGCACTTTTTCCCTAGGTCAAGTTCAAGATATCCCGAAGGCCTAGGCCTAGGCTAATCTCTCTGAGATTCACTAACCCAGCTTACGCTCAGTACTTTTACCTGCCCTAACCTTTATTCATACTTATTTCATTCCTATTGCTATTATTGTATTATTAAAAATGAAATGGTAAAAAATTAGAGAAAGGTGAGAATTGAGAGGAAGGGGGGGGGGGGGGAGGGACGGTGAAAGAAAGGTGGGAATGATGAGAGAATCGTGATAATGAACGGGAAATGAGGGGATAGTGGAAAAGTGTTGTAGATAGAATAAAGGAAGAAATGGAACAGTTTCTTCAACCAAAGACTTACGCCGGAGAATCTTAAGAAGCGTAAACAATCCGAGGATTTCCGTAAGAAACCCATTGATGCCGCTAAGGCAATCGCCTCCAATGAAAACTTTAAATTAATACATGAATATATATATATATATATATATATATATAAACATTATATATATATATATATATATATATATATATATAATATATATATGACATTGTCTATTCATTATAGACATCCAGAATCTTGAAGATCAAAGAGTTATTCATTCCTCCGCGAAAAGTGATTCCTTTTATGGTTTTTCTTCCTTCTGAAGAGTCTTCATCTTCGTCTTCAAAGAATCTTCACCTTCGCCTGCAGATCCTCCGAAGACCCAGAGCTCCTTCAGGGAATCTGGAAGAACTCGGAATCTTCTGATTGCTTTCGTTCTTTTAAGTTAACTCTTATCGACTTTTTACCGCCAAAATACGATTTATTTTTTTTTCAAGAATCGTTCGATTCCATTTCTTCATATTCTTGAAAACTTCGGCTTCAAGGAAAAATGAGCGTTTTATAAATTTTCGCCTTTTCTGCACAATCTCGTCAAAATAAACAAAGCAAAAAGGGAAATCCTGCAGCAGGAAAAAATCGTATCAGCGTAAAAAAGGGATCTTTTCCATTGAAGGCAACTGAAGATTTCCCATCCTTTCTGATGTCTTCAAGGAAGTACTCTCTCTCTCTCTCTCTCTCTCTCTCTCTCTCTCTCTCTCTCTTGAGTCCTATGGGCGTTATAAAAAATCGAATATTTTCCGTTGAAGACAACTGAAGATTTTTCATCCTTCCAAAACGGTCTTCGTGGAATTAGTCGCTCTCTCTCTCTCTCTCTCTCTCTCTCTCTCTCTCTCTCTCTCTCTGTTGAGTCTTAAGGGCGTCGTAAAAAAAGATTATTTTCCGCTGAAGAAAACTGAAGATTTCTCATCCTCCCAGAACTGTCTTCGAGGAATTCTCTCTCTCTCTCTCTCTCTCTCTCTCTCTCTCTCTCTCTGTTGAGTCTTAAGGGCTTCGTAAAAAAACGGGGATCTTTTCCGTTGAAGACAACTGGGAGATTTCTCATCTTTCCACAAAGATCTTTGAGGAATTTGTTGCGCTCTCTCTCTCTCTCTCTCTCTCTCTCTCTCTCTCTCTCTCTCTCTCTCGAGTCTGAAGGGCTCCACAGCCAGTTAGATTTGTCTCCAGGACTAATTTCGTCTTCAGACGTTTACTGCTATTTTCTTTTTAAATATAGCTACAGTACATCGAGAGAGAGCCATCTGTATTTTTCGAACAATGTGGAACAGTGTTATTAATAGTGTTGTTTATAGTGTAATCAATGGTGTTGTTTATAGTGTTATCAATGGTGTTGTGTATAGTGTTATCAATGGTGTTGTGTATAGTGTTATCAATGGTGTTGTTAATAGTGTTGTTAATAGTGTTACTAATAGTGTTACTAATGGTGTTGTTAATGGGGTTGTTAATGGTGCTATTGCAGCACTTTTTAATGGTCTTCAAGAACACCATTTAGAACGTAAGAGTGATGTTATACGACTCGAGAGACAAATTGAGGATATTCAATCCTCATTTGCCTTCCGTGCTGTATCTTGGTTAGGCCTACTTCCCGCGCGGCCAGACCAATCTGAGTGCGGGGTAGTTGAAAACGTTTTCCAACGGCTGGTGTTCTCAGTACCAGTTATAGGAGACTATTTGAAGACAATTAAAGATCTTCAGAGATGTGTAAACCATATGGAAATTCTTAGGATGGATTTGAACTCCGTTCCATTAATCGGCCCCTTGCTCTCTAATTTTAAAATGGGAGTGCAGGATGGAACCCATTGTTCCAGGAGGGTGGGGGTTACGTTAGCCGGTATTTTAGGAAGCTTTTTATTGAAGAAGGTCTTATTTAAGAGGAAAAGCGAAACAAACGACGAGGAGCGGGGGCTTGAAAATGCAGTGGAAGAAGACGACATTAAATTTGAACCTCCGCCGCGGCAAAACGGAGAGACAACCGAACAGAAAAACCAAAACTTAGAGGAATATCAGGAAGCGATAGAAAACTACGAAAAAAGAAGCAAATCCGCAGCTAATCGGGAGGATTACCTTCAAAGGAAAGTTCAACATCTAGAAGCTGATGCGCTCCTCAAGGAAAAGAAATATTTTGAGGAATATAATCGGTTACAAGAAGAACTATTGGGTTTGCTTAAAGAAGCAAAGGACGAAAATGCTACATTACGAGAGCAAGTCTTTCACTGCAATAATAAATTTCAAGATAAGTTAGACGCGCTAACGATAGAAAATATTTATATTAAACAGAAGTTGTTTGAAAAAGAAGTGAAGGTTGAATCCCTTGAGAATCAACTGACTTATGAGAGAATGAATTATCAGACACTTCAGGTAAATTCAACAGAAAAGGAGGAGAAGAAGGTGGAGGAGGAGAAGGAGGAGGAGGTAGTAGAGAAGGAGAAGGAGGAGGAAGTAGAAGAGGAGGAGAAGAAGATGGAGGAGAAGGAGGAGGAGGAAAAGGTAGAAGAGGAGGAGAAGGAGAAGGAGAAGGAGGAGGAGGAGAAGAAGGAGAAGGAGGAGGAGAAGAAGAAAGTGGAGAAGAAGGAGGAGGAGGAGAAGGTAGAAGAGAAGGAGGAGGAGGAGAAGGTAGAAGAGGATGAGGAGGAGAAGGAGAAGGTGGAGGAGGAGGAGAAGAAGGTGGAGGAAAAGGAGGAGGAAGAAAAGGAAGAGGAGGAGGAAGAAGAAAAGGAAGAGGAGGAGGAGGAGGAGGAGAAGAGCGTACAGCTGGTGCAAGGTAAGCAAATATTCAATTTCTTGATAAATTGTTCTGACAATTCTGTATTAAGTCATTTAATATTATATATGGGCACATTTGTCATGAGATCAATATGGTTAATTCCAGGTTACATGTGTTGGTACGCCACTATTCGTAAGCATCAGGGAGCGGGGAATAATATCTTTAATATACCGAAACTTTGTCTAATAGGAGCACATCTGTTTTTGGAAACATATGGATTTAAGGACCTTTATTTCATAAACCGCGATTGGCAGCAGCAACCACCCGAGGCGGAATCCTTCTTGCAGGGGCTAATCGGGGAGGAGACTGACGCGGTACCAGGAGACTGTAGAGTCTTCCTACAAAGCAAATATCTCAAGAATCCAAAATTACATATTTCTGCCCTACAACGTTTAAATGTGTCGCATATGCGTTTGGTCTTTGACTGGGGCACCAAGAAGCGTTACTTAGAAGGGCTTGATAAAAAACTGAATGATGAAATATATTTAGCGCCCATATATAGAACCTATGACCACGAACCTGGGGTATACGATCCTGTGGCAGAAACCGTTATACGAAATGTGTCTCCTCTACAGCTATGGCAGACAGTGAGAGAATACTACGGCCCTAACACAGTGCGCCCCTATCATTGGTTGACAAATAATTGTCAAACAATATTGAGGGATATACTTCTCAAGTTTGGAGTTATCAGCCTTCTGCATAAAGATATTACACCATTCTTTATCTATAAGGGTGTTGATATAATACGGGCGATATACAAGAGCATAAAAACATCCGGTGTATCGAAAGAATAAGTGTTTAGAGTAGTGAAAGTCGTAGTGAGTGTTTAGTGTTCTGAACATAGAAGAAAAAAAGAAAAAAAAAAGTGATTAATATTTTAAAGTTTCGGTTGAAATTTGGAGAAGATAGTTTCAATTTACTTTTGTAAAGAAATAAGTTTTTATGTGAGAGACATTGAAAGACAGAGAATCGATACCGAGTGGTTTCCAACCTTTCAGAACTAAAGGGAATAATCTGCAAGAAGGATTCAGAAGAGAGAAGAAGTCACACTTGATCTAGTATGCATTATTCCTTGACAAAGATTCACCTGTACTGTTTCTTTGTCAGGTGAACAAATGCAGAAAAAACAAGTCTGACCTCTTCTAGTATGCTGTGTCCCCTGGAGAAGAAACCTTTGTACTGGAATAGTGGAACAGATGTGTCTTTGTTTGGGTGTAGCAGCCATCTGGATTAAGACCCATTAAGAGACAGGGAATCAATGCCAAGAGGATTGCGGCTTTCCAGACCTAGAGGGAATAATCTACAAAAAGCAATCAGCAGAGGGAAGAAGTCACACTTGTTCTAGTATGCATTATTCCTTGACAAAGATTCACCTGTACTGTTTCTTTGTCAGGTGAACAAATGCAGAAAAAACAGGTCTGACCTCTTCTAGTATGCTGTGTCCCCAGGAGAAAAAAACCTTTGTACTGGAATAGTGGAACAGATGTGCCTTTGTTTGGGTGTAGCAGCCATCTGGATTAAGACCCATTAAGAGACAGGGAATCAATGCCAAGAGGATTGCGGCTTTCCAGACCTAAAGGGAATAATCTACAAGAAGCAATCAGCAGAGGGAAGAAGTCACACTTGTTCTAGTATGCATTATTCCTTGACAAAGATTCACCTGTACTGTTTCTTTGTCAGGTGAACAAATGCAGAAAAAACAGGTCTGACCTCTTCTAGTATGCTGTGTCCCTTGGAGAAGAACCCTTTGTATTGGAATAGTGGAACAAAAGTGGATTTGTTTGGGTGTGGCAACCATCTGGATTAAGACCCATTAAGAGACAGGGAATCAATGCAAAGAAGATTACGGCTTTCCAGACCTAAAGGGGATAATCTACAAGAAGCAATCAGCAGAGGGAAGAAGTCACACTTGTTCTAGTATGCATTAATCCTTGACAAAGATTCACCTGTACTGTTTCTTTGTCAGGTGAACAAATGCAGAAAAAACAGGTCTGACCTCTTCTAGTATGTGGTGTCCCTTGGAGAAGAACCCTCTTCTAGTATGCTGTGTCCCTTGGAGAAGAACCCTTTGTATTGGATTAGTGGAACAGAAGTGGATTTGTTTGGGTGTGGCAACCATCTGGATTAAGAGCCATTAAAAGACAGCAAATCAATGCTAAGTGAATTCCGGCTTTCCAGATCTAAAGGGAATAATCTGCAAGATGGATTCAGAGGAGGGAAAAAGTCAAACTTGTTCTAGTATGCATTATTCCTTGACAAAGATTCACTTGTACTGTTTCTTTGTCAGGTGAACAAATGCAGAAAAAACAGGCCTTACCTCTTCTAGTATGCTGTGTCCCTTGGAGAAGAACCTTTTGTACTGGAATAGTGGAACAGATGTGCCTTTGCTTGGGTGTGTCAACCCCTTGGATTAAGAGCCATTATAAGACAGGCAATCAATGCCAAGAGGATTCCGGCTTTCCAGATCTAAATGGAATAATCTGCAAAATAGATTCAGAAAAAGGAAGAAGTCACACTTGTTCTGGTATGCATTATTCCTTGACAAAGATTCACCTGTACTGTTTCTTTGTCAGGTGAACAAATGCAGAAAAAACAGGTCTGACCTCTTCTAGTATACTGTGTCCCTTGGAGAAAAAACCTTTGTACTGGAATAGTGGTACAGAAGTGCCTATGTTTGGGTGTGGCAGCCATCTGGATTAAGAGCCATTAAAAGACAGGCAATCAATGCTAAGTGAATTCCAGCTTTCCAGATCTAAAGAGAATAATCTGCAAGATAAAATAGTGGAACAGAAGTGCCTCTGCTTGGGTGTGACAGCCATCTGGATTAAGACCCATTAAGAGACAGGGAATCAATGCCAAGAGGATTATGGCTTTCCAGACCTAAAGGGAATAATCTACAAGAAGCAATCAGCAGAGGGAAGAAGTCACACTTTTTCTCGTATGCATTATTCCTTGACAAAGATTCACCTGTACTGTTTCTTTGTCAGGTGAACAAATGCAGAAAAACAGGTCTGACCTCTTCTAGTATGCTGTGTTCCTTAGAGAAGAAACATTTGTACTGGAATACTGGAAAAGATGTGCCTTTGATTGGGCGTGTCAGCCCTTTGGATTGAGAGCCATTATAAGACAGGCAATCACTACCAAGATGATGGCGGCTTTCCAGATCTAAATGGAATAATCTGCAAGATGGATTCAGAAGAGGGAAGAAGTCACACTTGTTCTAGTATGCATTATTCCTTGACAAAGATTCACTTGTACTGTTTCTTTGTCAGGTGAACAAATGCAGAATAAACATGTCTGACCTCTTCTAGTACGCTGTGTCCCTAGGAGAACCCTTTGTACTGTAATAGTGGAACAGATGTGCATTTGCTTGGGTGTGTTAACCATTTGGATTAAGAGCCATTAAGACACAGGCAATCAATGCCAAGTGGATTCAGACTTTCCAAGTCTAAAGGTAATAATCTGCACGATGGATTCAGAGGAGGGAAGAAGTCACACTTGTTCTAGTATGCATTATTACTTGACAAAGATTCACTTGTACTGTTTCTTTGTCAGGTGAACAAATGCAGAAGAAACAGGTTTGACGTCTTCTAGTATGCTGTGTCCCTTGGAGAAGAATAATTTTGTACTCGAATAGTGGAGCAGAAGTGCCTTTGCTTGGGTGTGGATGCCATATGGATTAAGACCCATTCAAAAACAGGTAATCAATGTTGTGTATTCTGGGTTTCCAGATATAAAGGGAATAATCTGCACGATGCATTCAGAAGAGGGAAGAAGTCAAACTTGTTCTCGTATGCATTATTCCTTGACAAAGATTCACTTGTACTGTTTCTTTGTTAGGTGAACAAATGCAGAAGAAACAAGTATGACCTCTTCTAGTAAGCTGTGTCCCTAGGAGAAGAACTCTTTGTACTCGAATAGTGGAGCAGAAGTGCCTTTGCTTGGGTGTGGATGCCATATGGATTAAGACCCATTCAAAAACAGGCAATCAATGCCAAGTGGATTCCGGCTTTCCATATATAAAGGGAATAATCTGCAATATGGATTCAGAAGAGGGAAGAAGTCAAACTTGTTCTCGTAGGCATTATTCCTTGACAAAGATTCACTTGTACTGTTTCTTTGTCAGGTGAACAAATTCAAAAGAAACAAGTCTGACCTCTTCTAGTAAGCTGTGTCCCTAGGAAAAGAACCCTTTGTACTGGAATAGTGGAACAGAGGTGCATTTGCTTGGGTGTGTCAGCCCCTTGGATTAAGAGCCATTATAAGACTGGCAATCAATGCCAAGAGGATTCCGGTTCTCCAGATCTAATTTGAATAATCTGCAAAATGGATTCAGAAGAGGGAAGAAGTCACACTTGTTCTGTTATGCATTATTCCTTAACAAAGATTCACTTGTACTGTTTCTTTGTCAGGTCAACAAATGCAGAAGAAACAAGTCTGACCTCTTCTAGTATGCTGTGTCTCTTGGAGAAAAATCATTTTGTACTATCAGAGAGAAGCAGAAGTTCCTTTGCTTGGGTGTGGCCACCATCTGGATTAAGAGCCATTCAAAAATAGGCAATCAATGCCAAGTGTATTTCGGCTTTCCAGATCTAAAGGGAATAATCTGCAAGATGGATTCAGAGGAGGGAAGAAGTCAAACTTGTTCTAGTATGCATTATTCCTTGACAAAGATTCACTTGTACTGTTTCTTTGTCAGGTGAACAAATGCAGAAGAAACTAGTTTGACCTCTTCTAGTATGCTGTGTCTCTAGGAGAAGAACCCTTTGTCCTCGAATAGTGGAACAGATGTGCCTTTGCTTGGGTGTGTCAGCCCTTTTAATTAAAAGCCATTATAAGACAGGCAATCAATGCCAAGAAGATTCCGGCTTTCCAGATCTAAATGGAATAATCCGCAAGATGGATTCGGAAGAGGGAAGAAGTCACACTTGTTCTAGTATGTATTATTCCTTGACAAAGATTCACTTGTGCTGTTTCTTTGTCAGGTGAACAAATGCCGAAGAAACAAGTCTGACGTCTTCTAGTATGCTGTGTCCCTAGGAGAAGAACCCTTTGTATTGGAATAGTGGAACAGAAGTTCCTTTGTTTGGGTGTGTCAGCCATCTGGATTAAGAGCCATTAAAAGACAGCAAATCAATGCTAAGTGAATTCCGGCTTTCCAGATCAAAAGGTAATAATCTGCACGATGGATTCAGAGGAGGGAAGAAGTCACACTTGTTCTAGTATGCCTTATTCCTTGACAAAGATTCACCTGTACTGTTTCTTTGTCAGGTGAACAAATGCAGAAGAAACTAGTCTGACCTATTCTGGTATGCTGTGTCCCTAGGAGAAGAACCCTTTGTACTCGAATAGTGGAACAGATGTGCCTTTGTTTGGGTGTGTCAGCCCCTTCTAATTAAGAGCCATTATAAGAAAGGCAATCAATGCTAAGGGAATTCCGGCTTTCCAGATCTAAAGTAAATAATCTGCAAGATGGATTCAGAAGAGGGAAGAAGTCACACCTGTTCTAGCAAACATTATTCCTTGACAAAGATTCATATGAAATGTTTCTTTGTCAGGTGAACAATTGCAAAAGAAAAAAGTCTGATGTCTTCTAGTATGCCGTGTCCCTTGGAGAAGTATCCTTTGTATTGGAATAGTGGAACAGAGGTGCCTTTGTTTGGGTGTGGCAGCCATCTGGATAAAGAGCCATTAGAAGACAGGCAATGAATGCCTAGTGGATTCCAACTTTGCAGATCCAAAGGAATAATCTACAAGATGGATTCAGAAGAGGGAAGAAGTCACACTTGTTCAGGTATGCATTATTCCTTGACAGAGATTCAATTGTACTGTTTCTTTGTTAGGTGAACAAATGCAGAAGAAACAAGTCTGATGTCTTCTAGTATGCTGTGTCCCTTGGAGAAAAACCCTTTGTACTGGAATACTGGAACAAAAGTTCCTTTGTTTGAGTGTGGCAGGCATCTGAATTAAGAACCATTATAAGAGAGGCAATGAATGCCTAGTGGATTCCGACTTTCCAGATCTAATGAGAATAATCTGCAAGATGAATTCAGAAGAGGGAAGAAGTCACACTTGTTCTCGTATACATTATTCCTTGACAAAGATTCTCTTTTACTGTTTCTTTGTCAGGTGAAAAAATGCAGAAGAAATAAGCCTGACCTCTTCTAATATGCTGTGTCTCTTGGCGAAGAAACCTTTGTACTGGAATAGTGAACAGAAGTGCCTTTGTTTCGGTGTAGCAACCATCTGCATTAAGAGCCATTAAAAGACAGGCAATATATGCCAAGTGAATTCCGGCTTTCCAGACCTAAATGGAATAATCTGCAAGATGCATTCAGAAGAGGAAGAAGTCACACTTGTTCTAGAATACATTATTCCTTGACAAAGATTCACTTGTACTGTTTCTTTGTCAGGTGAACAATTGCAGAAGAAATAAGTCTGACCTCTTCTATTATGCTGTGTGCCGTTGAAGAGAACCCTTTGTACTGGAATAGTGGAACAGAAGTGTCTTTGTTTGGGTGTGGAACCCATCTGAATTTTAGAGCCATTAAGAGACAGGCAATCAATACTGAGTGGATTCCGGCTTTCCAGATCTAAAGGGAATAATTTGCAAGATGAATTCAGAAGAGGGAAGAAGTCACACTTGTTCTGTTATGCATTATTCCTTGACAAAGATTCACTTGAATTGTTTCTTTGTCAGGTGAACAAATGCAGAAGAAACAGGTCTGATGTGTTCTAGTATGCTGTGTCCCTTGGAGAAGAACCCTTTGTACTGGAATTAGTCGAACAGAAGTGCCTTTGTTTGGGTGTGGCAGCCATCTGGATTAAGAGCCATTAGACAGGCAATCAATGCCAAGTGGATTCTGGCTTTCCAGATCTAAAGGGAATAATCTGCAAGATGGATTCAGAAGAGGGAAGAAGTCACACTTGTTCTCGTATGCATTATTCCTTCACAAAGATTCACTTGTACTGTCCTCTTTGTCGAGTGAACAAATGCAGAAGAAATAAGTCTGATGTCTTCTATTATGCTGTGTCCCTTGGAGAAGAACCCTTTGTACTGGAATAGTGGAACAGAAGTGCCTTGTTTGTGTGTGGCAGACATCTGGATTAAGAGCCATTAGGAGACAGGCATCATTGCCAAGCGGATCTGGCTTTCCAGATCTTCTTCTTTGTCTGCATATCTTCCCGCTTCTATGTGGGCTCGATGTTTCTGGGCAGCTTTCTCCATCTACCTCTGTCCCCACACTTCATCACCGGTTAATCCCTTTGATTGAAGGTCATCCTTGATACAGTCCGCCCACCTTCGCTTTGGTCTCCCTCTCCTTCTCATTCCCTGTACCTCCATCTCCATACACTCTCCTCCCATATACTGTTCATCTCTTCTCATGACATGACCATACCATCTCAGTCTTACTTTTTAGATCTTATCCCCCTTAATAGTTCTGTAACTCCTACGGTACCCCTAATTACCGCATTCCGTATCTCATCTCTTCTTGTCACCCCAAACATCCATCTCAACATTCACATCTCTGCCACATCCAGCTTCTTCTCTTCTGTCCTCTTTATTGCCCATGTCTCCGCTCCCTATATCATTGCTGGTCTCACAACAGTTCTGTGTACTTTACCTTTCAACTTAACCCATATTTTCCCGTCACATAGTACTTCACGCGCTTTTTTTTCCAATTCTTTCATCCTGCTTGTATTCTGTGGTTTATTTCTGCCCCCAGATCATCATCCTTTGCAACTGTTGATCCTAAATACTTCGAAATTTTCAACTCTTTCAATCTCTTTTTCTGTAAACTTCTTCTTCTTCTTCCTTATCTACATCCTTTCCCACATCTAAGTGGGGTCGATGTTTCTGACCGGCTTTCTCCATCTACCTCTGTCCCACATTTCATCACCGGTTAATCCCTTTGATCAAAGGTCATCCTTGATACAGTCCATACACCTTCACTTTGGTCTCCCTCTCCTTCTCGTTCCCGTGTACCCTCCATTTCCATCACCCTTCTCCCAATATACTGTTTATCTCTTCTCATGACATGACCATACCACCTCAGTCTACTTTCTTGGATCTTATCTAATAGTTCTCTAACTCCTGTTGTACCCCTAATTACCGCATTCCGTATCTCATCTCTTCTTGTCACCCCACTTATCCATCTCAACATTCTCATCTCTGCCACATCCAGCTTCTTCTATTCAGTCTTCTTTATTGCCCACGTCTCCGCTCCATACATCATTGCCAATCTCACAACCTGTCCTGTGTACTTTACCTTTCAACTTAACGACCACAGTTGTTTTGGCCATTTTTTTTTTTTCATGGCCGGATGCCTTTCCTGCCGCCAACCCTCCCCATTTACCCAGCCTTGGGACCAGCACCAAGTTGAGCCTGGCTTGCCCCCCCTCAGTGTCTGGGTTCTGTTAGGCTTATACTGCTCTTAACATTTGCTTCTGCCCCTCTCATACATATCTTGGGTGATTCTTACGTATTTCTCAGGGACTCCCTTTTCTCTCATACATCTCCACAGCTCCTGACGTGGTACTCGATCGTATGCCCTTCTCCATGTCAATAAACATCATATGTAATCTTTTCCCACTTCTATGTGGGGTCAATGTTTTCTGGCCAGCGTTCTCCATCTACCTGTGTCCCACACTTCATCACCGGTTAATCCCTTTGATCGAATGTCATCCTTGATACAGTTCATCCATCTTCGCTTTGGTTTCCCTCTCTTTCTCGTTCCTTGTACCTCCATTTACATCACTCTCCTCCCAATATACTGTTCATCTCATCTCATGACATGACCATACCACCTCAGTCTACTTTCTTCATCACTCTCCTCCCAATATACTGTTCATCTCTTCTCATGACATGACCATACCACCTCAGTCTACTTTCTTCATCACTCTCCTCCCAATATACTGTTCATCTCTTCTCATGACATGACCATACCACCTCAGTCTACTTTCTTGGATCTTATCTGATAGCCTCAAAAAGATTACTACTTATAAGTTGACAATAGGCTTGATGCCCTAGTTTATAGCAGTTTTAAAAGACAAACTTGCAACAATGAATAGATTTTCCATCCAAGAAATTT
>NC_090747.1:113045912-113048412 GCF_036898095.1 Palaemon carinicauda | reverse complement strand
AAAAAAATTAAATCATTAACCTCAAAGGAGATAACTTCTTGAATAATTAACGTAAATATTATTAATAAATTCACCACACAGGAGATCATTTTAAATCATTAACCTCAAAGAAGATAACTTCTCGAATAATTAGCTTAAACATTATTCAGAAATTCATAAAAAAGAACCGATTTTAAATCATCAACCTTTATGACATCTGATCACAATTTTCAAGAGGAGCTTCTGAGAGAGAGAGAGAGAGAGAGAGAGAGAGAGAGAGAGAGAGAGAGAAAGCAACCTACATATTAAGTGTTTGAATCCATTCCAAGGAACGAGAAAAACTTCATCCTAAATTTCCTTCCTTTTGTTTCCGCGTGGGCAACAACGAGGAATCGCCCGGAGCCTTTGTCCTAAGGAGCGTTCTCTGCCTTCCTTACCTTTTAATAGACACATAAAGCACACGCACACACAAAAACGCACACACACATGCACGCACCAAGAGGAGAGTAATGACCCTCCGTTAATGAGTTTTCGATTTACAGTCATGTTCCGGATATTTTCCTGTAATCTATTAAAGCTTCTTATCGTTTCTTCTATTAGTGGGATGTCCTGCCTCGGAACATATCTCGCTTTCAGTCTTCTGATTAGGGTTTTAAACTCTTCAACTCGTGTTTTTTTTAGGAATATATTTAGTTTTAAAGGCGAGGCAGAAAGTGGGGTATATATCATTTCATCTTTTTATAAAATAAATTTTTTCTCTTTTCAAGAGATGAGGCTGTTCGCGTCATAACCCTTTTCTTGTCTTAGTAGATGCAGGTAGTTCTAGTTGAAGAGCGATCTCGGCCCAGTCATTCATGAGCTCGAGTCATCAGCTGCCATTGCCTGGCCCTTCCTGGTCCTAGCTTGGGTGGAGAGTTGGACTGAGCACTGCTCATACGTGTATATGGTCAACATCTAGGACAATGTCACTGTCCCTTTCCTCTACCATTCATGATCGGCCTTTAAACCTTTAAACCTGAGTTACTTGTGTGTGTGTGTGTGTGTTTGTGTGTGTGTGTGTGTGTGTGAGATTGTTTTCTGTACAGAAAGTTCATCCTTGATACAACAGCGAAATTGTTGCTAAAAAAAAGTGGTTATACAAACTATGGTAATATTATCCAACCTTTGTATTTAAAACACGAATACCTCAAAATTCTATTCAGCTAAATCCCATTTATTGGATTTACCGTTCTCCAAACACTAAAAAAAAAAAAAAAAAAAAAAAAAATTTGAATATACAAAAAAGAAGCAAGCGGTATTGATTTTTCGCTTTATCTTCCCAGACAACCTCCCTTTTATTTCAAGTTCAAAATCTATTTTTGGGGAACTTTTTGTTTCCTTTTTTTCTTTGTGCGAACAGGTTACCCTTCCCAAATCCACCTGTTTCCTTACACCCTAGTTTCCTTCCCCCCTTCCAAATTTATTCTATAACCAAAACATATAGAATACGTGGAAACACAACATAACCAAACGGGGGACACAGGAAAACAAATGAATTGTTGGTTTAATTTCCAATTCCTACAAGAATTGAATGTGTAAAGTTAAGGGAGATTAAGACATCTAAAAATTTATTGATTTATTAATTTAATTTTTTTTTAAAGGTTTAAAGATTTAAAGGTCACCGCTCATAAATAACAGAGGCAAAGGACAGCGACATTGCCCTATCGAGCAGAACAATGCCCTAGAGACTGACCATATATACATATGATCAGCGCCCAAGTCCCCTCTCCACTCAAGCTAGAACCAAGGAGGGCCAGGTAATGGCTGCTGATGACTCAACAGATAGACCTATAGTCTCCCTTCAAATCCCATAACCTTAGCTCACAGGGATAGTAAGGTTGCAGACACTAAAGGCACTAACGACGCTGAGCGGGACTCGAACCTCCGACTGACCAACACCAGGCAGAGACGTTACCAATCAAGCCACAATCAAAAGGGCTCATTTTAGAATACATTTATCTAATGTTCTCTTTCCTTTATTTGAAAATGTATTTATTCGTATCTCTTTTATCTATCTACTTATTTTTGCAAATTATCTCACTAATTACGATGTACAGTATTTATTCTCACACGAACTAACTGAATTTCATAACACTAACCTAGCCTACATTATTATTATTATTATTATTATTATTATTATTATTATTATTATTATTACAAGCTAAGTTACAACCCGAGTTGGAAAAACAGGATGCTAAAAGCCCAAGAGCTCCAACAGTAAAAATTAGCCAAGTGAGGGAAGGAAATAAGGAAATAAATTAACCATACGAAAAGTAATATACAATTAAAATAAAATATTTTAAGAACAGTAAGTAACAACATTAAAAGGTCTTTCAGATATAAACTATAAAAAGAGACTTATGTCTTCCAATATTTTTTTTTTTTAGTAGGAAGAAAATACGAAATAAGAATATTCAGTAGCACATATTAAACGGTGAATCATATTAATATTGAAATCCCCACCCCCCACCCCCCACCCCAC
>NC_090747.1:113033412-113040912 GCF_036898095.1 Palaemon carinicauda | reverse complement strand
TATCATTTAGGATTATCTAGAAAATTTATTACCTTTACTATACATTCTAACAAAATCCTAACTGACCTAAATCAAATCCTTATAAAGTTACACGTTTACCACAAAAAACCATTTATTGATGTCACGTTAACATACATCTAAAAAAAAAAAAGGAAAAATGAAATTGAAATACAATTACTTTGTCAATAACAAAACGAAGACTCGTGTCTAGGTTTGCATCGATATCGTAAGACAATTTCCATTATGCCTCGCTGTTTGCAGAACTGATATATTTCCGTGCATTAAAGCATTAGATCTGGCCAGTAAATAAGCACCCTGCCATGAGAAATAAACGGTAGGAATGCACGCATATACTTTCGCATTTTTACACGAGCGATAACGCGCGAGATATTGAACGCTTGGGATTATGTAGTAAAAAAAAAAAAAAAAAAAAAAAAAAAAAAAAAAAAAAAAAAAAAAAAAACATAACCCCACTAACCTCAATAAAACCAAAGGCAATAATAAAATCTCTATTTTTTTTTGGGGGGGAGGCTTTACTTGATTAAAACTAAATTGTACAATCCCCCCAATATAATAAAGAGACTCTCTCTCTCTCTCTCTCTCTCTCTCTCTCTCTCTCTCTCTCTCTCTCTCTCTCTCTCTCTATATATATATATATATACACACACACATATATACATATATATATATATATATATATATATATATTATATATGTATATATATATATGTATATATATATGTATATATATACATATATATATATATATATATATATATATATATATATATATATATATAAATATATATATATACATACATATATATATATATATATATATATATATATATATATATATATATATATATATATTTCCGGTTACACTTAAAGGCATTACCATACGTATAACTACTCTGTCTCTCCCCTCGGGCAGGGGAGAGGGAATAGTTATATCATAGTGAGAGGGGGTACACCATGAAAGGTACACTCAGGAACCACAACTGCCATGTTGTGGTTAGGAAAGGGGGAGGGGTTGCTGAGGGTTGAATTATTGCGTGCACGCATATTTATCTACATATTAAACTTTCGTTTTTTGACGGGTCGCGTACACTTGTTAATACCAAATTGGCAGTCCAGCAATTTGCCGACAATTCAACTATCAGCTGATGCCATTAGCAAACAGATCTGCTGTAAGTCTTAATAATAATAATAATAATAATAATAATAATAATAATAATAATAATAATAATGTACCAGCAAGACATCCCTCGCTCTTTTTAATGGGCAAATAAGGTCAGTTCTGTCTATGCAATGCGCAAGCGCGTCAGGTGTAAGTCTATGTAATATGCCAGCAAGTCTGCGATCAGTATCAGGATCACAATGCTTCTAAATTTTGCAAACCCAGTATATTTTCCGTCTCATCTTCATAATATTTTTAAACAATTTAAAAAAAAAAATTTTTTTAACTCTTACCTAGATAAGGAATTTCCTTTCTGAATGGGGATGCCTTAACGTGGTGAAAGGGTTTGTGCATCGCCATGATCGACAAAGCTGTACTATAGTCCATTTCTTTTAGCGATGCATATTTGCACCGTCTCGCGGCGGTGCCCTTTTAGCTCGGAAAAGTTTCCTGATCGCTGGTTGGTTAGAATTATCTTGTCCAACCAATCAGCGATCCGGAAACTTTTTCGAGCTAAAAGGGCACCGCTGCGAGTCGGTGCAAAGATGCATCGCTAAACGAAATGGACTATAGTCAGGGCCACCCATACTAGGTTGGTTTGCTGAGCGATCAGACGAAAATCTCCCACCACCACCAATCCGTACTGGCCAGCGTGGTGATGAAAACAGGCCAAACCCCAGACATGAATTGACATATCTGAGGTCTATGTCCTGCAGTGGACTAGAAACAGCAGCATTAGCTATCGTTGTTGTTATAGATAATGCATAAATACATCCGTCTGTCTTACCTCAAACAAGGTAAAGTTAAAAATATTTATCAATGATATTTTTCTCTTTATCGCAAGTTTTTTTTAATGTAATAAATTATTCATTTAGTAAGCGGCTTGCAGAGAATTCCCTTTAAGCAACTTTTTCTTTTAAACTCTCTGCCTAAAAATTAAAAATTCTTCGCTGTTGCCTCATGGACGCCCAGGGATCTAAAAAGAGATTTCCTCCTTCTTCCGCTACTGATTTTGAGGGCTTTTTAGGGAATGCTTATAAAATCAACAGAAAGTAACAATAACTATAATAATGACTATCATTACTTATATTAGTATCATTGTCATTATTCATAATAGTAGTATTTCAGGTCTAATATTAGTTTTTTAGAGCCTTTTGATCTAAGCTTACATTTTTTTAACTTTCCCGACAAGCATAAAACAGTAACAATAAATGCAGCCGTTTCTAGTCCACTGCAGGAAAAGAGCCTTAGAAATGTCAATTCATGTCTTGGGATTGGTCAGTTTTCGTCACAACGTAGGCCAGTCGGAGTGGTGATAGTGAGAGATTTTAGTCTGATCACTCACACCAAGCCGACTGGGTATGGGTGGCCCTGACTTGTACACCTTTGCTGATTATGGGGATACACAAACCTTATCATCAGGATAAGGTATTCCCACTCAGACAGAATATGAATAGAAACCTACTCGAAATTATTATACAACATTCTGTTGTTAACTTTAATGTTGCAGCACAAACATAGCAGAGATAAAATAACAGTTGGGAGCGTATATCTTGCTAATGATACCACTCTTGATTGAATTTTCCTTTCCTCAAGAAACGCCATCTTCCGGAATCAGCAATAAATATATGTGAAAACGCAACTTGTCACTGGTCAATTAGTAAACATAAGGTCTCCATTACACTGTTAAAAATTTGCATTAAAAAACGGTAAATGCCTGGCAACATTTATTCCAGGATTTTTACAGTTTTAAAAACGGATATATCGACGTAAAGGAGTAATATTACGGTAACCAAGCCGTAAAAAAATAAGAAACAATTATGGTGAAATTACGGTCGCCTGTATTTTACTGAAATACGGCTAAGAACAGTATATCTTTTTAGGGAGAATTTCCGATTAAAATCACGGTTTTTAATTTTCAAATCTTGAAATTCACATCTATGCCCTTTGGTGATTCCTTATGCCAGGTCTGTCTCTTATCCAAAGGTGAGGCATTAAAACACATGCCTGGTGTGGACCTCAGGGAAACCAAAAGACATCGATGTTCGCATAAAAATTAACAAACCTTAATAAACCTTTCCACCTCACGTTCTTAGAAATTTACTGACTACTCGCAGTTATATTCTTTTAATACACTCCCGCAGAGTAAAACAGACAGACAGATATACAGACAGACAGCCAAATGCAAACCTTTATGCTCGTTGATAGAATATAAGAAAGAAGGAAGGAAACAAAGAGAAGAAAGAAGAAAGAAAGAAAGAAGAAAGAAGAAGAAAGAAGAAAGAAAGAAGGCGTTACGGTCTTTCAGTCATTCTTTCACGCACGTCTACCTGAGAAACACTTAATCCTGCTTGAATTATAGTTTGTCAATGTAAATGGCAAGGCCTGTCATTTTTTATGATGTATTGCATGTTGCTTTGCACGGCCATGACACGGAGAGAGAGAGAGAGAGAGAGAGAGAGAGAGAGAGAGAGAGAGAGAGAGAGAGAGAGAGAGAGAGAGAGAGAGATATGTATCTCTCATTTATATTATTTGTAGGATGAATATAGTTCTTAAATATATTTGGAAAGTTATATTTATGGTTTTGTTATAGATGAGAGAGAGAGAGAGAGAGAGAGAGAGAGAGAGAGAGAGAGAGAGAGAGAGAGAGAGAGAGAGAAAAGTATCTTTCAGTTATGATATCATTTGTAGGATGAATACAGTTTTAAAACATATTTGGAAAGTTATATTCATGGTTTTGTTATAGACGAGAAGAGGAGAGAGAGAGAGAGAGAGAGAGAGAGAGAGAGAGAGAGAGAGAGAGAGAGAGAGAAAAGTATCTTTCAGTTATGATATCATTTGTAGGATGAATACAGTTTTAAAACATATTTGGAAAGTTATATTCATGGTTTTGTTATAGACGAGAAGAGAGAGAGAGAGAGAGAGAGAGAGAGAGAGAGAGAGAGAGAGAGAGAGAGAGAGAGAGAGAGAGAGAGAGAGAGAGAGAGGTATCTTTCAATTACATTATTTGTAGGATGAAAATAGTTTTAAAACATGTTTGGAAAGTTATATTTATGGTTTTGTTATAGACGTGTGTGTCTGTGTGTGTGTGTGTGTGTGTGTGAGAGAGAGAGAGAGAGAGAGAGAGAGAGAGAGAGGAGAGAGAGAGAGAGAGAGAGAGAGAGAGAGGTATCTTTCATTTATATTACTTGTAGGCTGAATATAGTTCTAAAGTATATTTGGAAAGTTATATTTATGCTTTTGTTAGAGAGAGAGAGAGAGAGAGAGAGAGAGAGAGAGAGAGAGAGAGAGAGGAGAGAGAGAGAGAGAGAGCATTTGATGATGGGATGACGAAGTTTCAAAAAGCAATAGTCTATTCGGTAAGAAAATTGACTTGGTGTCAATAGCGTTAGATTTATTTATATTCAGGAGAAGGTCATCGCATAGGCCATAATCCCGTTTAAAACTATTCCCTGAAATAGAGTGCCTGGTTTTCATTCAACAATCAGATTTATACATTTCTTTTTCTATTTCACATTGTGCGTCATAGCTCCAGTTTCTTCCATCTCGATTCCAATATTAAATTATTTTCTAAATTCTAACTTGTTTATATTATTAGC
Source organism: Palaemon carinicauda (assembly GCF_036898095.1). Lineage (NCBI taxonomy): Eukaryota > Metazoa > Arthropoda > Malacostraca > Decapoda > Palaemonidae > Palaemon > Palaemon carinicauda. The sequence continues at coordinate 113,036,133 of NC_090747.1, read as the reverse complement.
TTTGTACTTTCGTTACTATCCTAAATTTAATGACGTATAACAAATTATATGTTCTCTCTCTCTCTCTCTCTCTCTCTCTCCTCTCTCTCTCTCTCTCCTCTCTCTCTCTCTCTCTCTCTCTCTCTCTCTCTCTCTCACATACATTTAAAACAAAACCATAAACATAACCTTCCAAATAAATTTTAAAAGTACATTCATACTACAAATAATAAGTGAAAGATACAATTTTTTTTTCTCTCTCTCTCTCTCTCCTCTCTCCTTCTCTCTCCTCTCTCTCTCTCTCTCTCTCTCTCTCTCTCTCTCTCTCTCTCTCTCTCTCTCTCTCTCTCTCTCTCAATTTAAAACAAAACCATAAATATAACCTTCCAAATAATATTTAAAAGTATATTTTTCCTATAAATAATATCATAAGTGAAAGATACAATCTCTCTCTCTCTCTCTCTCTCTCTCTCTCTCTCTCTCTCTCTCTCTCTCTCTCTCTCTCTCTCTCTCTCATACATTTAAAACAAAACCATAAATATAACCTTTCAAATATGTATAAAAAGATTATTTACCTTATAAATAATGTCATCAGGGAAAGATACAATTTTAGCTTCTCTCAGAGACTGGAGGAACTCCTAACTAACATCTACCCAGAAAACGAAAATAAATCGTTTCTGGAAGTGGAAAATTGCACAAACTCCCTTCGTATTTGCAAATATTGGGGACAGACAGATAAATCAGTACAATACTTCAAAAAGAAATAGAGAGTCAGAGGAAATTGAAATAGAATGGTTGAATCCTTAGAATTGAAGTGGAATGAAAAAATATGTTAAGGTGTATTGCATATTCTCTCTCTCTCTCTCTCTCTCTCTCTCTCTCTCTCTCTCTCTCTCTCTCTCTCTCTCTCTCTCTCTCTCTCTCTAGAATGAAAATATATGTATGTTGAGGTGTATTGTGAAATCTCTTTCTCTCTTTCTGGAATAAAAATATATGTTAAGGTGTTTTGTGAAATCTCTCTCTCTCTCTCTCTCTCTCTCATCTCTCTCTCTCTCTCTCTCTCTCTCGAATGAAAACGTATGTATGTTAAGGTGTATTGTGAAATCTCTCTCTCTCTCTCTCTCTCTCTCTAAGTCAAGTAACCAAAAAGGTTATTTCACTCACTTCCTTCTAATTACTGGGTGACTTTTCCACCGCAAGAATCACCTAGCAATCTGTGTAATTACTGTAGTTTCCGTGATACCACATGACCTGTCCCCGTGGAAATGTCATAAAACCCACACCAAGAAAGTGTTCGTGCTAATGAAAAACTTTTTTTTTTTTTTTTTTTTTTTGCTTAATTGGATCTTTGGTTGTGTTAAAATGAACTGGAGAAATGACATGAATGTTAATGTCTAATAGACGTGGTTTTTCTTGATTAATTATTTAGAGAATAATTTCGTTTTCACAGTTACTAGAATTACATGTTGGTTAGCACGTAAGGTTTCATTTGATGAGGAATCTAATACTTGCGTGAAAAAAAAAATGAGAATATGTTTTGAATAATGGGGAATATTCTTTTTAACTTTTTATACTTTATCTTTTATCGATAATATTAATTACCCTTTAATTGGCTATAGATACCTCTAATGTCACATTGTATTTTGACATGTTAACAAGTAATAAGAAAGTGTATTGTTATGATAAAAGTCATTGAAAAAAAAAGACAGCATTTTTTTCTTCGGTTCATACCTAACTTGGGTTCAACTCTATAAATCAGGCTATTTCCATATATCAGTTGCTTGAATTACTTTCTAGATACATCCTTGGCAATAGGTTTTGCCCTTGATTAGTTTGCAAGGTCAGCATATTAGAGAAATTCCCACTTAAAATGAAATTCAAACCTATGTTAGTGTTCTTAAAATATTTCATTCTCCTTGTCTCCTTTCCTCGCTGGGCTATTTTCCCTGTTGGGGCTCGAGGGCTTTTAGCATCCTACTTTTCCATCTAGGGGTTGTAGCTTAGCAAGTAATATTAATAATATTAAATCTGTTGCTAGATAAAATGACAATCAGAATTTGGGCGTGGATTCTGTTCGGAGTAAATGTGCATGAAAGAAATGATTAGTGAGAATTAAAGGGAAATTTTATTAGATGGTCTGAGAATTTCTCTAATGAATAAATGAATGATTTAAAGTTTTCAGGCATCCTGACATCTAAGGTCATTGACACCGGTAACATTTAATTTATGTATACAAAAATAAAAAATGAAATAAAATAAAAATTAAAGAGTATTCAATTAAAATCATAAAAATTGAATGTCATAAAAGGTAAATATTTTTCAGAAGACCTGCTTCTGAAATAAATCTAAAAATGCCACTTGCATGGTAGGACACATCATTTCCAAGAATCTTGGCAAGGATGAACCTGCCACCCTCACCTCGAGCCTCAAACAAATATATATTCCGCAAGTTGTTATAATTGGGGCATTCGGTCAACAAATGCCTTACTGTTAGAGGTACTAAGCAGGAATTTCTCTAATTTTTTTCCTTGAATGAGAGAGCGTGAGGAGACGATTGGCAATGTGAACGTGACACTATGTTATAGTTTTGGGTCTTGTGATTTTTACTGGATGCAATCTGTGGATACTTTTTAAATAGTCGGAAATTAACGTCATAATAGAAGGGAATATTTAAAGGGAGTATTAGGAGTATTAACGAAAATGTTACAGAACTTCACAAAAGTCATGATATAAAAAACACAA
>NC_090747.1:113018403-113030903 GCF_036898095.1 Palaemon carinicauda | reverse complement strand
CATTCAAAGTACTCCTTATTGTGTAAAACACACATACTACTTGAAAAAAAAAATAGTTCTCTTTGCAAAACAATTAAAAAGAGAGTTTCCCAACATTTCCTGCATCTAAATTGCAAGTTTCCAGAATGCTGGAAATGAGCCAACAAAGGCTAATTTGGAAGTCAATAAACCCTCTAAATCTGGCGTATAACGGATCTCATTACTAACGGTTAACATAAACCATTGTTGATTAAATCATTTTGCATAAACCCTTTGGCCTCGCACGTCACTTATTAAAGAGCGGATGGAGCTAATAGTCTCCCATTCTACCTCGTAGAGGTACCGGTTGAAATAACAGGCATGGGTGAATTATAGTTCAACTGATATCAATTACACTGTTGGCTTCAGAATAGTGATCCATTTGTTGATGATGACCATGAATCATGATTCACTTACAGCTCTCCTTTTAGAGACCTTTTATGATTCATTGACTCATGTTTCAACAAAAACGTTAATTATTCATTAACCGGATATGTCAAATGTTGACCTGCCAACAATAACTTATAATTCAGGAATTCACAATGAAACCAAAATTGCCTTTGTCAAGATTTAATCCGTTAAGATTCATGATTTAATGGTTAGTGGCTTCAAATGGGCTAGGGAACATGAATGCTTTGATAAATGTTCTAAAATTCCAGTATCTTCAGGATAAAGTTATACATATAATTGACGTATGTGTTATTTCTCTCTCTCTCTCTCTCTCTCTCTCTCTCTCTCTCTCTCTCTCTCTCCTCTCTCTCTCTCTCTCTCCTCTCATAATAATAATAATAATAATGGGAAGCTAAATATGAAAAAAAGAGATTAGTTTACCAATCGTTTAGCTGGGCTCCACAAGGCAATTGAAGAGTTGGACTATGAAGCGTGAAGTAGGAGATGATGAATGGAGAAGTATTGAATTGAAAGCTCAAGATAGAGACGACTGGCGAAATGTAACCGAGGCCCTTTGCGTCAATAGGCGTAGGAGGAGATGATGATGATGATGATGATGATGAAAGGTTGTAGCATTAACTAGGCTTTCCGTATTCGGACTGAAATCTACATTAAGAATGTTCCGTATAAGTATCACTGTAACCAGGTTTCATCGCGAGGTCAAATGGTCATCCGGGAATAATGTAATACATCGCAAAATAATTAAGTTACCAGATTCTGTCCTAAATTTGCAAATTGAGAAGGACAGACTAGTGGCAAAGAGACAGTCGATGGGTGTGTGTGATAGATGAAGTTACCACCCCGCAAAGATGCTTTTCAGTTAAACCTTTTTTCTTCCCAATTCGAATTATTTATATTTCCTTATCGTGGAACGTATGTTACAAAAGACAACGAGTGATTGTTTTAAAAATTCCCTTTATTATAATGAAAGAATATAGACAGTAGTTTTTATTGAAATGGGACTTATTTCGCGCGAATATGTAAATAAAAATAAAAATTTCTGATATGTGACACTTTATGTTTAGCTTCCAAATCACATACTAATATCCACTTCCTTACGATATATGAATAAAATGTCGATATCTTCGTGTAATTCTCTGCTTTAAGTAATTCTGGATAAAAAAAGCTACATAATACCTATCAGTTAAGTTCAAATAACATTGCATGGTATACCATCGTGCCTTTAATATCGCAGTTTTTTTCTAATAAAAAAAAACTAAAAATGGAAGATGAAGGATCCAGGAACAGAGGCAATTAGCTGCTATAAAATTCAATTATGGCGTTCTTATCTAAAGTACTTGACATTCAAAGTACTCCTTATTGTGTAAACACACATACTACTTGAAAAAAAAATAGTTCTCTTTGCAAAACTAAAAAAAAGTTTCCTAACATTTCCTGCATCTAAATTGCAAGTTTCCAGAATGCTGGAAATGAGCCAACAAAGGCTAATTTGGAAGTCAATAAACCCTCTAAATCTGGCGTATAACGGATCTCATTACTAACGGTTAACATAAACCATTGTTGATTAAATCATTTTGCATAAACCCTTTGGCCTCGCACGTCACTTATTAAAGAGCGGATGGAGCCAATAGTCTCCCATTCTACCTCGTACGGATGGAGCCAATAGTCTCCCATTCTACCTCGTAGAGGTACTGGTTGAAATAACAGGCATGGGTGAATTATGGCTCAACTGATATTAATTACACTGTTGGCTTGACAATAGCGATTCATTTATTGATGATGAGCGTGAATCATGATTCACTTAAAATTCTCCTTTTAGAGACCTTCTATGATTCATCGACTCAGGTCTCAACAAAAACGTTAATTATTCATTAACCGGATATGTCAAATGTTGACCTGCCAACAATAACTTATAATTCAGGGCTTCACAATGAAACCACGATTGCGTGTGTCAAGATTGAATCAGTCAAGATTCATGAATTATTGGTTGGTGGTTTCAAATGGGCTAGGGAACATGAATGCTTTGATAAATGTTCCAAAATTCCAGTGAATCAGGATTCAATTATACATATAATTGACGTATGTGTATCGAGGCTGATAGAAGTCTTTTAATAGTTTATATATAAAAGATCCGTGTTAATGTTTACTGTTGTTAAAATATTTTATTTGAATTGCTCTATCTTCTCATATAGTTTGTTTATTTCCATATTTCCTTTCCTCATTGGCCTATTTTTTTCCTTTTAAAACCCCTGAGCTTATAATATTCTGCTTTTCTAACTAGGGTTGTAGCTTAGCTAGTAATAATAATAATAATAATCATAATAATCATAATAATGATAATAATAATAATAATAACAATATAAATAATATCAATTAAAATAATAATAATAATAATGATAATAATAACAAGTTCCAGCTGACATTCATTCAGAATTGCAAATGAAGACATTAACCTTCTTTGTTTTTCCACTCATAACAGTGTTTACAATTCACCCAAAAAAATATGTGTTCGAGCTCGTCCATGAAACCGAGCGTCAGAGTGTTGTCAATATTAATGTGAATCTCAATCTCTCTCTCATTCTATCTCTCTCTCTTTCTTTCTCCCCCCTCCAGGTTGGTGCTCCTCGTGGCTGGGGGGACCTCGCTTTATGGATTCGACCGTCAACGTGACTGTAAACGAGGGTTCGCACGCCTTCCTCCCCTGTCGGGTTGCCAATCTCGGAGACAGATCGGTGAGTTGAGCAATTAAATTATCTATGAGATATAAATTATTTACTTGATGAAAGGACACTGTCAGTAAATGGTATATAAACGAAGAGAGATCTATAAATTATGACTGTCACTAGATGGTATATACACAAAGTTTTCTATAAATTATAAGATTGTGTTAGATCAATGAGATGGTGGGTTTGGGGGAGCCTCTAGGTCTATCTTCCGAGTCATCAGCAGCCATTGTCTGGCCCTCCTTGCTCCTAGCTTGGGTAGATAGGGGGGCTTTGGCACTGATCATCTGTAATATGGTCAGCCTCTAGGGCATTGTCCTCCTTGATTGGGCAATGTCATTGTCCCTTGTCTCTGCCATTCATGAGCAGCCCTTAAACATTAAGCCTTTAAACGTGTGTGTGTTAGTCAATTAATTCGCTACAAAAGGAAATAGATTTTTATCTAATAAATTGATTTTTACTTAAGAAATTGATTTTTACTTAAGAAATTGATTTTTATCTAAGAAATAGATTATCAGTTTACTTATAATAAGTTATCAGTAACTGGTAGAGAAATTATAAATTATCAAAATATGTATATATATGCATACAACATATGTTGATGAATAGAGATCTACGTATGTTAACGAAAAATTGTTACAAAAGAAAATACTATTTAAGAATGAAAGTTGTTAGATTTCCAGTACAAACAAAATAGGAGTTAAGACAATTTGAAAGAAAGGTGAATTAAAGCAGAAATAATTTACTCAATCAAATACACAAATCTACAAAGGGTCACCATCAACAGCAAGTTTTACCCTCCAAGTAGGTTTCACCAAGTATACATTATATGGATTTAGTTGTATATTTCCCAAAAATCTGAAAATCTGATCTTTTTCTATTCTATTCATACATACATAAATACATACATATATACATATACATATCTGTGTATATATATTAATATATATATATATATATATATATATATATATATATACATAAAATATATGTATATATATTCAAATATATATATATATATATATATATATATATATATATATATATATATATATATATATATATATATATATGCATATATATGTATATACATATCCACACAGACATACACACACACACACACACATATATATATATATATATATATATATATATATATATATATATATATATATATATATATAAATATATAAATGTATACACATATATCTTTTCTCACTACTTCTCCCACCCCAATACGGCCAGACCATCTCAACATACGATATCATATTTTAAAAGTACATCAAGCTCTTCATATCCCAAATGGTTATCAGCTATCTTCTGCATTCAGTCATTCCAACATTATCAACTGGAACGTGGTAACGTCCCTGACTGGTAAACGCCAGACTGGAGTTCGAGTCCCACTCAAACTCGTTAGTTTCTTTGGTCGCTGCAACCTCACCATCCTTCTGAGCTAAGGATGGGGGGTTTGGGGAACCTATAGGTCTATCTGCTGAGTTATCACCGGCCATTGCCTGGCCCTCCCTTGTCCTAGCTTGGGTGGAGAAGGTGCTTGGACGCTGATCATATATATATATATATATATATATATATATATATATATATATATATATATACATACATATACATATATATATATATATATATATATATACATACATTCATAATATATATATATATATATATATATATATATATATATATATATATATATATATATATATATATATATATATATATATATATATGATCAGTCTCTAGGGCATTGTCCTCCTTGATAGGGCAATGTCACTGTCCCTTGCCTCTACCATTCCTGAGCGACCTTTAAACCTTTAAACACTTTGAAATCGAGTAATCCATTTAAATCACTCTTAATCCCCCAATCTGCATACAATTAGAAAGCCCACAACCCCCTACTTTGCAAGTCACTGACCTGAGAATCCATTTACGTTGGCCTACAAACGCCTTCTGCCTCCCAACTCCGACAAAGTTGACACTCTCCCCTTTCTGTGATTCACGCCTTCCTTATTCAGGGCCAACTTGAAGACAGTTGCTTTCAAACTATTCAAACTACTGTATTGGGACGAAGTTTCCTAAATGTGAACTTTGACGTTGGCGCGTATGGTAAGTAAATATATTTTATATATATATATATATATATATATATATATATATATATATATATATATATAACTACTCGGTCTCTCCCCGTCCATCGGGTAGGGGAGAGAGTGGTCATACCCTGGTGAGAGGAGGTGTGTGAGCGTTTGCGTGTATATCTATTTAAATATTTACCCGTCATGTTGACGGGTCGCGTACACAAGTTTATATATATATATATATATATATATATATATATATGTATATGTGTATATATATATATATATATATATATATATATAAAACTACTCGGTCTCTCTCTGTCCTTCGGGTAGGGGAGAGAATGGTCATACCCTGGTGAGCGCTTGCGTGCATATCTATTTAAATATTTACCCGTCATGTTGACGGGTCGCGTACACTAGTTTATATATATATGTATATATGTATATATATATGTATATATATACATATATATATGTATATATATACATATATATATGTATATATGTATGTGTATGTATGTATGTATGTATGTGTGTGCATACACAAATACGCGTGAATGTATGTTTACTCGCACATAAATGTATGAATCAATTAGGTTATTACAATCATGTCTGTACTGTTATGAAAATCTAAATATAGCCTCACATGACAAGATAATTAGCAAATGATTTCAGCTGATATTAAATGCAAAATATATTTAATAACAACGACAATAATTTACCATGCAATGAAACTGCAATAGCAGATTCTGTTGCAAAGACCGACCCGAGAGACTTCAAAAGCTTTGTTAGTCGTTTGGGGCAAAATAAACGAGTCTGAAATTCTCAGTGAAGGATTCGTGGATTTTCCGGCCATGTGAAATCTTTTGTATTTCAAAACATTTCGATTCAGCGATTCGGAAAATGTTTGGTAAATAATCGTGAGGATAGAATATATTTTAAATCGAATTATTTTCTAGTTTAATTTTTTTTTTCAGTAATGCTAATGTTTTTGCTTTGAAAATCGTTTGGAATATTAAGCAGATAAAAATAATGGACACAAAAACAATGCAAAAAAATAACGCACATAAAAATAATGTACACAAAAATAATGCGTACAAAAATTAATGCACACAAAAACTAATACACACAACAATAATGCAAAAAAATAATGTACATAAAAATGATGCACACAAAAATAATGCATAAAAAAGAATGCACACACAAGTAATACACACCAAATGCAATGGTTGTAACGAAACGGATTTTGAGAAAGCAACTGAAGGAAATCGTTTCTTTTATCTAGAACTAATGAGAATGAAAAATGTCATATCTTCTCTAGAGAGAGAGAGAGAGAGAGAGAGAGAGAGAGAGAGAGAGAGAGAGAGAGAGAGAGAGAGAGAGAGAGAGAGAGAGAGAGAGAGAGAGAGAATCAAAATACGTATCATATGTAAGACTATCAATTCCCTATAATCATAATCTGATAGAAAAGTGCAAATTAGTGAGAGAGAGAGAGAGAGGAGAGAGAGAGAGAGAGAGAGAGAGAGAGAGGAGAGAGAGAGAGAGAGAGAGAGAGAGAGAGAGAATCAAAATACGTATCATATGTAAGACTATCAATTCCCTATAATCATAATCTGATAGAAAAGGGCAAATTAGAGAGAGAGAGAGAGAGAGAGAGAGAGAGAGAGAGAGAGAGAGAGAGAGAGAGAGAGAGAGAGAGAGAGAGAGGGAGAGAGAGAGAATCAAAATACGTATCATATATACGACTATCAATTCCCTATAATCATAATCTGATAGAAAAGTGCAAATTCGAGAGAGAGAGAGAGAGAGAGAGAGAGAGAGAGAGAGAGAGAGAGAGAGAGAGAGAGAGATAGATCAAATTATGTATCATACGTAAGACTATCAATTCCTTATAATCATAATCTGAGAAATACAAATTCAATATAAAATTCAGATTATGAATTAATATCCTACACTGAAAAATTTGCCGTAAAGACTGGTAAAATTCCTGGAATAAATGTTGCTAGGCATTTACCGTTTAAAAACGGATATATTGACGTAAAGGATTGATATTACGAATGCCAACCCATCAAAGCTAATAACAAAGTAGGATATAATAATTACGGTCACTTGTATTTTATTGAAATACGGCTGAGAACAGTATATTTTTACGGATAATTTCCGATTCAAATTACGGGTTTTTTTAACACTGTAATCGTGACTATTAAACTACAAAAATGAAGTAAAGGTCAATTTTATGAACAAATCACTAGCAATAAAAAAAAAAGGAAACACAATTCTTCAATTCTAGTAAAAACAGCAATAAATAAAGCATTTCCTCATAACGTAAAACCAATAAAGATCTCTTTTACGTTTCCCAAATATAAAGTCAGGACCTTCTGACAAAACGTGACACCATAAAATGGCACATTCCGGATATACTCTCCCGTGACTCCTTCTGCTGCCATCTCCTTAAGGAAGATTAAAGACCTCGTAGGAAAAAAAAAAAATCGAGAATAGTAAAAACCTCATCCCGTGAGATCGAGAAACGACTGGACATTATTGCTCAGGCCTATCGGTCTCTCTGAGAGTTTTTGTTCCCAGGGTATATATATATATATATATATATATATATATATATATATATATATATATATATATATATATATACACAAATACACACACACACATATATATATATATATATATATATATATATACACATACATATAAATATAAATATATATATATATATATATATATATATATATATATATATATATATATATATATATATATATATATATAAATTGACTTTTCATGTATAAGCCATTCCTTTCCAAAGTGGTCGGTTCCTCAAAAATGCATAAGCAAACTGAATCATTCATACTTCATCAGCAGAACAGTTAATAAATCCTTGTATATAAAAACTTCCCCGACATCAATTGCTTCCTACATCTACACAGAACTCATCAGCAATTCGTCAAATCCACCACAAATACTTTGCTATTGACCTCTGGCTTGCAAGCACTTCCAATCTCGCTGGGTGATTTGTTACTTTCTTTCAAACATCTTTTTTTCATAGTCGAAAATTATATTGTTACTTAAATTTACTCTCGTGTTTCTTCTTTTATTAATACATTTATATTCTTTCACTAGTTCCTGCAGTTTCTCTTCACTATCTACAATCAACCTGAACTGCATTATCTGCATATATTAACATAAGCCATTCAAAATCCATTCATTCTATCCCTCAGGTTGTCATATAACTTTATTCTCAAAGATATAAAACAGTTACAGAAACATAACTCACCTTTCCCAACAAATTATTTCATAAAACAAGCCAGTTTCCTCCCAAACATTTAAAAAATGCAATCATAAAATTATTCATTGCCCTCACCAACTTCCTTTCCCTACCAAACATATTCCTTGCTTTTCTCATTTTCTCCCTTTCAGTTTATCATAGGCTTTTTCTTAGGCATAACTGTTTCATCTTTACACGATGTTGTTTTTATGCAAACCCACGCTACGTTTCACCCTTTCAACCCTTTAAGTTCACCTTTTTCTAATCCAAAGCCTACATATATCTCACAACACTTCTGGTAAAATTACGCACGTAGCCAAAGCACACATAACACACACACACACACACACACACACACACACACACACACACACATATATATATATATATATATATATATAAATATAAATATATATATATATATATATATATATATACATGCATACATATTTCATGTAGATATAAACTGATACAATATATATATATATATATATATATATATATATATATATATATATATATATATATATATATAAAAGATACATGTATACATATGTATGTAGATATATATTAATACAATATATGTACAGTATGTATGTATGTATATATATATATACATATAAATATACATATAATATATATACATATACATGTGTGTGTACGTATGTGCATATACTCGAAGCCTAAATCATCATATATTTGCAAGCAATGCATGCGAGTTCTGACATTTTGCCAAGTATTTTCTATACCTTATATTTGCTTTCCAATATCCCAGTTCGCTCTGATTCTGACAATCGAATAATTTTCTTTCTCCGTGCCATCAGGCATAATTGAAGGTCTTCCCTTTTACGGAAATTCTATTCTTTTCCAAATGCTGCAAAATAATAAGAGATGAATTTCCGTTTCCATTAGAAGTGTTAATTGTTAATTGCAATTTGCAGTTTGCATGAAGGTTATAATAAGTATGAATATCCTTCGTATTTTAACTATTTATTTACATATCTATCTACCTATCAGTTTATATATATATATATATATATATATATATATATATATATATATCCATTATTCTCTATTTCTATCTGAATTATAACGTTCGTATATCCACATATACTGCAGTTATTATTTTCATTATGTGCAGATGTGTGTAAATAGTCGTTTTTCTTTAATACTTGAGAAATAAATAGAACAAAATAGAAATAAAATAATCTTTCGTTTATATCCGTCTTTCACCGAATCAGCTAAGAAACCTGGAATATATATATATATATATATATATATATATATATATATATATATATATATATATATATGTATATGTATATATATATATATATATATATATATATATATATATATATATATATATGTATATATGTATGTATATTATATATATATATATATATATATGTATATATATCTATATATATATATATATATATATATATATATATATATATATATATATATGAATTTCTACATCAAATATAATCAACTATTCTCAAGTTTTTTGTTTCTGGTATGAAAGCAAAATACATAAAATAGATACAAAATAAATAAAGAAAAAACCTACCAAATGCATTGTCCCCAGTTTTGCACTTTGCGATACATAACCCTTTTTTCTCTGTCAATAAGTAATAAAATCCATTTCCAGTTTCACTGTGGGATTACAATATCCTCCAGAGGGAGATGGCAAGGGAGCGTGTTTCCCAAAGCGCCATAAATGTTGAAAGGTAGAAGGGGAAATGGAAAAAAGATAGTCATAGGCTGTGATTGTGGTTCGAAGTAACAGGGAGGGCGGATGAAAATTTTGGTTTCTGAAAAAAATAACATTGGAAATTTATGCTGTGTGAAAAAGAATTTTTTTTTTTTCATTTGTTTGCAAGATTATACACAAACTAAGATGCCGATTTTTATTATATACTTTCGGCACACTGTTAAAAATTCGCTTAAAAAACCGTAAATATCTGGCAAGATTTACTCCAGGATTTTTACCCTTTTAAGAACAAATATACAGATGTAAAAAAGTGATATTACGGTCACCAACCCGTAAAAGATAACAACAAAGTAAGATAAAATTACGGTCGCCTGTATTTAACTGAAATGCGGTTGAGAACAATATATTTTTACGGAGATTTTGAGATTAATATTACGGTTTTTTCTAACAGTGCGGTAAAGAGATTGCAAAAGAACCAGGTGAAGGAATAAAAGACGATGGATTGACGAACTAAGAAAATTTTCTGGTATAAACTGGCATAGAAAGACCATAAACAGAAAGGAGTGGAAGGACATGTCTGAGGCCTTTGTTCTGCAGTGACTAAGAACGGCTGATGATGATGATTATGATGATCATGGGAGTTAAATAAAAAAAAATTAGCAGCTAAATAGAATGCATTCACATATGAATGAAAGATTTCAGGATAATAAGTGGACGATTTAACCTGATTTAAAAGAATTACATTAGGAATATAGGTCAAATGATATTTATAAATTCATTACATTGAATCAAATAAAATAATGATAAAATGAATGCAATTCATTTGGCAGATAATCAGAGAAACTTGACAATTAGCGATAGCTTATCAATAATCTGCGAATAATGAAATACACATTCACTATTAAAATGTAACAATATATTTTTGAAGAACGATATTTTCTCGATAAAGGGAACAACCATAAAGTTTTAATCTTATTTTTTTTAATGGAATTCTATGATATATTTTCATATATTCTTTGTATTCGTATTTCCACTATATATAAATATCGTGTTTGGTTGGTAATATATTTTGTACTAAGTGAATAAATTTTCATATCCGTGTCTGTGTCTCTTAGAACAGGCAATCATTTCTCATTGTCTCTATAGAACAAGTAATGATTTCTCATTGTCTCTCTGCCACAGGCAATGATTTCTCACTCTCTCTCTAGAGTCTAGAACAAGCAATGATTTCTCACTGTCTCTCTAGATTAAAAAACAAGCAATGATTTATCACTTTTTCTTTAGAACAAGCAATGATTTCTCTTTCTAGAACAAGCAATGATTTCTCACTTTCTTTCTAGAGTCCTGTACAAGTAATGATTTCTCACTGTCTCTCTTGGACAAGCAATGACTTTTCTCTCTCTCTCTCTCTCTCTCTCTCTCTCTCTCTCTCTCTCTCTCTCTCTCTCTCTCTCTCTCTCTCGAGCAAGCAGTTAATTTTGTACCTGGTATTTACCAGATTGTAGTGGTTCTCATCCAGGGTTTAGAGTGTCACGGGGGTTGAAAGGTTATTCCAATATGATGACTGACAACCAAAAGGACAGACTACGAAAGCAAAATGTCTAAGGAGGAAGGCACTGCGTGTAAATGGATTTTCTTTTATAAATGTATATTCGTTGAGTCTGGTCAGTGCTTGGAAGGATGACCCTCAAGAGCGTGATACCAGCAACCTAACCCCATGAATACTTATTGATAACCCAGAAAGGCAAAACTTCCTGGGGATGAAAGGACTTAAGGGGAAGAAGGGCACACACAAACACACACACACACACACACACACACACACATATATATATATATATATATATATATATATATATATATATATATATACACTTAAATCTACTTTCATTTCGAAGAATAAATATAAGATATGGCTTCAAGGAAATAATTACCAGAGCTCATTGGGTCAGCAAGAAACATTACTGATAATATCAAACACACGAATAGAGTATTGACTACATTAAAGATTATTTTCACTGCCATGAAATTATAATGTTTTTAAATCATTATTTGGTTACGTACTTTTTTCACTATTGGTAAACTTGATATGCATATCTCTGCATAAAGATTTAAAGATCATTATTATCTAGTAAAAATATATTATTTCTTAAGTCAATTCTTAACAATGGTAAAAATGTTATTCTTTTAAGTATATAACCATATCAAAATTATTATCAATTTCTTAACATGAATCCAATTTAACT
>NC_090747.1:113008403-113013403 GCF_036898095.1 Palaemon carinicauda | reverse complement strand
GGCTTTCTATGGAAAAGGTTGATAATCTTGCAAGATGTGGCATCTTTTATCGGCGTAGTCAAATTTTCTCGTATATTAATCTACAGGCAGAATAGGAAACGTGGCAGCGCTGTGAATCATAGGTTAGTCTCAACCCTTTGTAGTTGGACCAAAGACATCAAAAGTTGTATATGAATGATGTTAAATAATATCAGTAAATATAATTCGACTAAATTCAGTTAAACTTTAAATTCAAGATTAAATTCATTTAGGCCACCTGTGATCGAATTTTAAGGCTGCATATGAATTATCAATTGATTAATCTTTATTTAATGGATATGGAGTAGCTTTCACCTCTAGATAAAATATCCATCCAATCAATATTCTCAAACAGATATTCAAACGACTTTGGCATTATTCCAGACTGATGAAAGTAGAAGGCATCAGTGATGTGGTTTCGAAATTAGATAACATTTTATTTTTTCTTGAAATACCTTCAAAAAAATTTCCTCGTCATTTTCTCAATCATCAACCTAAAAGCCATTATTTTTTCATGCCTATCTAAGACGATTTGTATTCAGCAAACGCCATAAATACTGTCATCCTAATTTTGAACAAATTATCCCATTTTATACGTATCTAATATCATTATAAAATTGAGATTTTTTTTCGGTGGTTGATATAACTATGTAATTGAGATTAATATTGGATGGTCATTTGCACTTTTTCTCCTCTAAAAAAAATCATCATAAAAAAAGGTACGAAATTTGCATAAATTGTTCACACCGTTATGAAGATGCAATGAGATATCTAATTTTCCAACTACCTCCTAAGTGATATAGAGTACTAACTCAACTCTCCTATTTGGTGTTTC
This sequence comes from Palaemon carinicauda, assembly GCF_036898095.1. NCBI lineage: Eukaryota > Metazoa > Arthropoda > Malacostraca > Decapoda > Palaemonidae > Palaemon > Palaemon carinicauda. The sequence continues at coordinate 113,012,550 of NC_090747.1, read as the reverse complement.
AATGCTCCTCAAAAGATAAAAAATATAAATCATCATTTATTCCTGTCTCGTTAGGCGTCTAAAAGGCGTGAAAAAAACCTTTTAATCTCTCATTCACCGTTTCGTAAAGAAGAAAAACTCCCTTTTACCTTTGAAAGGGAAGGTGAAAGGAAGCGTTGCTCAAAGCACTTCTGAGAATGCAATGGCTTCACTGTGGCTTCCATATTAGTCTTGGAGTTCTTGGTAGCTATTCGTTGGTTGTTTGAACCGAAGAGGGCAGCGTCTTGTTTGATATGTTTCCAAGAAGCTAGGGAACAACAGGGACTATTTTCCAGCCTAATCTTATCCTATTTGATTTTGTTTATCAAATTAAACAAGCATGAGTCTTGAATAAATTAAATGAACCCACAATCTATGATAAAGAAAATTTATCTTGAGCTTTCGAAGGGACCATCTCCCTTTCTCTTCAGAAAACAAGTCTTGAATAAATGGAATAAACCCACAATTTATGAAAAAGGAAATGTATTTTGAGCTTTCGAAGAGACCATCTCCATTCCACTTCAGAAAACAAGTCTTGAATAAATTAAATGAACCCACAGTCTATGAAAAGGAAAATTTATTTTGAGGTTTTGAAGGGACCATCTCCCTTCCTCTTCAGAAAACCAGTCTTGAATAAATTAAATAAACCCACAATCTATAAAAAAAGGAAATTTTTATTGAGCTTTCGAAGGGACCATCTCCCTTCCACTTCAGAAAACAAGTCTTGAATAAATTAAATGAACCCACAGTCTATGAAAAAGAAAATTTATTTTGAGTTTTCGAAGGGACCATCCCTCTTCCTCTTCAGAAAACAAGTTTTCAATAAATGAAATAAACTCACAATCAATGAAAAAGGCAATTTATTTTGAGGTTTTGATGGGACCATCTCCCTTCCTCTTCAGAAAACAAGTCTTGAATAAATGGAATAAACCCACAATCAACGAAAAAGGAAATTTTTAATTGAGTTTTCGAAGGGACCATCTCCCTTCCTCTTCGGAAAACAGTTACAGATTTTCAAAACGAGGTACAAAAAGGTTCGTAAGATTTAGAATACCTGTTACAGTATCAGTAAATTCTTACGAACCTTATCATCCCTCTTTTTAAAAATGTGTAACTATTTATTTTCTGAAGTGGAAGGGAGAAGGTCCCTTCGAAAGCTCAAAATATTTTTTTTTTTATAGATTGTGGATTTGATTGATCATACACGGAAAATCATGTATTTTAACGCATAAATTTGAATTTTGTTGGATTCACCCTTTTAAAATGGATAAGATCTTATACAAAGAAAAAATTATAGTTTTACACATTTCTTCTATTTTAATGAATATTTAAGCTTGATATACATAAAAGAGTATTTTTACGAGACTACTTCGACTGTTTACTCAAAAGATGGATACTGAGATGTTGTTCATGCCCCTAATTGGATTTACCTGGAAGGTAAAAGTTGCAGGTAATTGGGCCTTCTGCTGCAGGTATTTTAAAATTGAAATAAAACTCTTAAAGTCTCTCTTTGATAACTTTAAAAAACATCAACTGTTTTCCTTAGTGTATTTGGTATCAACAAGAAGCCTTGGAAATCAATTTTGACTTAACACCCCACCCCTTTCCCGAACGAAAATACGATGATTTAACTTCAAGACTAACATAATTTTCATAAAAATAAAGGCTGATACAAATAAGATTTGGTTTGAATAACAATTATCTTTTTTTATATGTGGATGAGATCATGGTGAGGGGTAGATGGAGATGGTTTGGGCATGCTCTTCATACTCCCCAAGAGGGATTAGTTCACCAAACTTTTAATTGGGCTCAAAAAGGCACTAGAGGAGTTGGGAGACCCAGGCCTACATGGCTGAGGACTATAAAGCGTGAAGTAGGAGATGATGAATGGAAAAGTATTTAATTAAAAGTTCAAGATGGAGACGACTGGCGAAATCTAATCGAGGCCCTTTGCGTCAATGGGCGTAGGAAGAGATGATGATGATGATCAACAATTATTTTCATCATGTGGTCTGCTATTTAATATTATAAATAACATAGAATTGAATATTGAATTCACTGATATTGCCCAACTTTCCCAAACAGATGGTATTATAATTTCATATGCCTTGAAGTTTCTCTTTTTTAGTATAAAAAATTGATAATATATATGCATAAATATACACACAAAAATGCCCATAAGGTAAATAATAAGACATATATATATATATATATATATATATATATATATATATATATATATATATATATATATATATATATATATATATATATATATACATATAAATGCACACATATATATAATATATTCGTATATATATATACATTTTATACACACATATATACATAATATATATATATATATATATATATATATATATATATATATATATATATACGTATATATATATATATATATATATATATATATATATATATATATATATATATATATATATATATATATATATATAAACACACACACACACACACACACATATATATATATATATATATATATATATATATATATATATATATATATATATATATATATATATATATATATATATCCATACCTATACTAAAAGACGATAAAGACAGATAACCGTTCTTCAGACTGCAAAGCAATTTCCAGCAAAACGTCCCCTCTAAATAAATGTCTAACCTTGGCCCCCATTTGTCTCCCACAGGTGCTGCACCCATCGAACACGGACGAATGGACTCTGCATATCAAGTTCACTCAACCGGGTGATGGTGGATGGTACGAGTGTCAGGTCAACTCTGACCCCAAGATCACCAGGCCTGTTCTCCTTTTAGTTAAAGGTGAGGACATTCGGTGACCTACTTTCATTGGCAATTTGGCTAAATTCTGACTTGGGTTAGAGTTCTCTTGCTCGAGGGTACACTCGGGCACGCTGTTCTATATTATTTATCTTCCTCCTTTTTTTTCGTTTTAATTTTTCATAATTTATATATGAAAGATCTAATTAATTTAGTTACTGTTCTTAGTATATTTTATTGTTTATTACTTTTTTCTTTATTTCCTCTCCTCACTGGGCTATTTTTTACTGTTGGAGCCCTTGGGCTTATAGCATCTTGCTTTTCCAACTAGGGTTGTAGCTTAGCTTATAATAATAATAATAATAATAATAATAATAATAATAATAATAATAATAATAATAATAATAATTTTAATAAAAATAATAACAATAATAATAATTTGTGTATTAAACCGTTTTCATCTTTCATCTTTCGATAATAATTATTCGTGAAGAATTGCTTCGAGATACCTTAAAATAAATCAAAGAAATAAGAACCCTCCAATTAATGAAACAAACAAAATTCCAAACAAAGCATCTGGAAATTAAAAGCCACTTCAAGTGATTACACGGAAGCATCACTATTAGCACATCAACCCTTCATAAATAATCGTTTTAGAAGCACCACTTCAGTCTTAAACGTACGAGGAAAAAACTAAGAGGTTTATATATTTTATCTAACATTTAAAATAACTTAATCTGGTTATATGATTTTTCTGACTTTGGTGTTCGAAGAAGCTTTTCAGTATTAGAGATATGTAAAAAATAAAATGTTTACACATAATATCCTATATTTAAAAATACTTAGCTGTTTTTTTTTCAGTGAAGGGGTACAGGAATATGTGTAAGACTGAAAACATGCGATAAATGAATTAGAATATTAGGTAATCATATTTGCAATTTAAGGCACATATATTTTACATAATTTCTCTATCATTCCGGTCTTTATTTTATTTTCAGCCGGTGATTTCCACAAAATTATTCCCAAAAATAAATAAATAAATATTAAAAAAACAAATTTATGTTGGCCAAACACATATTTTTCTAAAATTTTGAATTAAATCGGATGTCACGAAGGCGCATTACAAAATGATGGATGGAACACATAATTCATCCGTGAATATCAAAATTACATAAAATATTTCTTTTTTATTATGCATTATTCATGGTGTAATAAAATTATATTATAAATACAAAAACTGCCAAATAATATTCACGTTGCTTATATACACAACTGAAAATAATATAGAAGTCTCAAGAAATGTCTTGAACATTGATTGCGCCTTTATCTATTCCACAGTGTAAGA
>NC_090747.1:112985903-112990903 GCF_036898095.1 Palaemon carinicauda | reverse complement strand
AACCTAGACATACCTTATAATAATAATAATAACCTAGACATACCTTATAAACCCCAGTCACCCACATAAATCATACAATCACCTAAGTGATATACAATAGGATTTCACCAGCTAATTCGAATACCTCTCCAGTCACAAGGACAATATGTTAATTTGATAGGATAAGATTCATATAAAATCTGAGTGCAGATTTATTTATGTTGCTTATCATACTGTAATATATAAGAAGAAAAAAAACAGTCAAGCCTCGTAATCCATCCATCCATATACCAAACGCACTTCCCCCAATTTTGGGGGGTAGCCGATATCAACAAGAAACAAAACAAAAAAGGGGACCTCTACTCTCTACGTTCCTCCTAGCCTAACCAGGGACTCAGCCGAGTTCAGCTGGTACTGCTAGGGTGCCACAGCCCAACCTCCCACATTTCCACCACAGATGAAGCTTCATACTGCTGAGTCCCCTACTGCTGCTACCTCTGCGGTCATCTAAGGCACCGGAGGAAGCAGCAGGGCCTACCGGAACTGCGTCACAATCGCTCGCCATTCATTCCTATTTCTAGCACGCTCTCTTGCCTCTCTCACATCTATCCTCCTATCACCCAGAGCTTTCTTCACACCATCCATCCACCCAAACCTTGGCCTTCCTCTTGTACTTCTCCCATCAACTCTTGCATTCATCACCTTCTTTAGCAGACAGCCATTTTCCATTCTCTCAACATGGCCAAACCACCTCAACACATTCATATCCACTCTAGCCGCTAACTAATTTCTTACACCCGTTCTCACCCTCACCACTTCGTTCCTAACCCTATCTACTCGAGATACACCAGCCATACTCCTCAGACACTTCATCTCAAACACATTCAATTTCTGTCTCTCCATCACTTTCATTCCCCACAACTCCGATCCATACATCACAGTAGGTACAATCACTTTCTCATATAGAACTCTCTTTACATTCAAAGAGAAGCCTCGTAATAATAATTGCAAATATGTAAAATTGATGTTGGCTTAAAATATTGTTTATTTGCTTCGAACCCTTTGTTTATGCCCTAATAATAATAATAATAATAATAATAATAATAATAATAATAATAATAATAATAATAATAATTATAATATTAAATAATAGTAATGATAATAATACTAAAAATAATAATAATAAATCAATAATAACAATAATAATAAAATATTAATAATAATAATAATAATAATAATAATAATAATAATAATAATAAATGTGATTGCTTTAGCATAGTAGCCTACATAGGAGCACAAGATATTAAGTTCATGGCTAAGCATGAGTTACTGTCATTAGTTAAATTCAAACTCTACGTAAAGTCAACCAATTGTTGAATATTGATGTGCACGAGTTTCAACATAACTGGGGGAAGGTACCTCAATTACTTGCTCAAGCACTGACAGTAAGGGGTCCTTGTTATTACAGCGTTTCCTTTTTCTCAATAATTCGTAATAATTAGCATTTAATAGCCAGACTTTCTACTTTCTTTGCAAAACCTCTCTGTTTATAAAGGTTAATCAAAAAAACTTTAAATTGACGAAAGAAAACTCTTAAGATTTTACAAAAATATTCAAGAAATATATACAATTCTAAGTCTTTAAACAACTGTAATATCCACAGAGCATAATAATTCTCCTAATCAAGAGAAACATCACATACACACAATTTCAAGCTTGCAGCTAAATTTAAGAGGGTCGGGGGAAAACGCTACAAAAAAATATATGTTAAACTTAGCCTCTGCGACACGTAGCATTGCAAAACATTTTATAGTCAGAGGTGAAAAAAAAAATTGTCTGGCTCCCATTTTTAAAATATTACAAGGAAATTCAAAACAGACAAAATCTGCCAAATTCTCCCAATGATTTCATGGTGATCATGGCGTGCATTAAACGAAATTCGTATGTAAATTATATATAATAGACTTGTGTAATCGAAATATTAATAACTGAATTATTTGATTCTTTCCAAGTATTTGCAAGAATGAAAAGTGGGGAAATAACGTTGATAAGATTGATAAGTATATATAAAATCATTGAAGATGGAAGATGTGTTATAATGAAAGGTGGGACGGATGAAAATGATGAACTGTTATGAGTATTCAAGTATTTGTGGGTAAGAATTACATAATACAAACGTGATAAACAACAAAGAACTGAAGCAAGAAAGTAATTTTCATTACTTCAGATTACATTTCCTATCTTTCTTTCATCCCCTTATTGATTTTCTACGATTTATTAATGCGGAAACTGTTATAAAACCTAATTTAGTGACATATTTTATCCTGTGCATGTTCCGTTTTCTTGACTGACCTGTAATTCTTTTCTTTTCAGATAAAAATTTGGATGATCCCTTTTACAAACACGACTTCGAGATCGAAAATAATAGTGAGTATATTATTTGGTTATTCAATATAACTAAAATATTTTTATTTATATATACATATATATGTATATATATACATATTATATATAATATATATATATATATATATATATATATATATATATATATATATATATATATATATACACACACATATATATAGATATAGATATGTGTGTATGTGTTTAAATACATATGCGTTTGTATGTGGGCACGATTTGTGAGACAGTGAATCTAAAACTATGACATCACTGTCTTACAAATCGTGCCCACATACAAACGCATATGTATTTAAACACATACACACATATCTATATCTATATATATGTGTATATATATGTATACATGTATATATATATACACATATATATAGATATAGATATGTGTGTATGTGTTTAAATACATATGCGTTTGTACGTGGGCACGATTTTGTAAGACAGTGAATCTAAAACTATGACATCACCAATTTGAAAGGTTAAAATGAAAGGAAAGAATAAATCAGTTAACTATAAAGAAGCGAGAGCTAATTTTCATTATGATGTCCATCACAGACGTATATAACTCGCTAATAATAGCAGTCACCAAAGAAGAATGGGGTTGAATATTCAGGCGACTTAAAATTCATATTGATTGAGAACGTGACGCAATTTAAAGCATTTCTGTACAAGTTCATCTCCTTTGAATCAGATTAATATGTTGCCCACTCTAGGTTATATAAATTTATTTCTGACAAAAATAAGTGAAAAAAAGTCATCATGTTTAATATTTAATTGGTGATGATAATTATTTTGAGTTCAGTTTCAATATCATGTTAAAATTTGTGCCATATGGGCCAACGTATTTAAGAATTTGGGCAATGTAGCTAAACAAATTTGGGCCATTTGGCTCAATGTATTTATGAATTTGGCCCATGAGGCTCAACGTATTTATGAATTTGGGCCATGAGGCTCAACGTATTTATGAATTTGGGCCATGAGGCTCAACGTATTTAAGAATTTGGGCCATGAGGCTCAACGTATTTATGAATTTGGGCCATGAGGCTCAACGTATTTATGAATTTGGGCCATGAGGCTCAACGTATTTAAGAATTTGGGCCATGAGGCTCAACGTATTTATGAATTTGGGCCATGAGGCTCAACGTATTTAAGAATTTGGGCCATGAGGCTCAACGTATTTAAGAATTTGGGCCATGAGGCTCAACGTATTTATGAATTTGGGCCATGAGGCTCAACGTATTTAAGAATTTGGGCCATGAGGCTCAACGTATTTATGAATTTGGGCCATGAGGCTCAACGTATTTAAGAATTTGGGCCATGAGGCTCAACGTATTTATGAATTTGGGCCATGAGGCTCAACGTATTTAAGAATTTGGGCCATGAGGCTCAACGTATTTATGAATTTGGGCCATGAGGGCTCAACGTATTTAAGAATTTGGGCCATGAGGCTCAACGTATTTATGAATTTGGGCCATGAGGCTCAACGTATTTAAGAATTTGGGCCATGAGGCTCAACGTATTTATGAATTTGGGCCATGAGGCTCAACGTATTTAAGAATTTGGGCCATGAGGCTCAACGTATTTATGAATTTTGGGCCATGAGGCTCAACGTATTTAAGAATTTGGGCCATGAGGCTCAACGTATTTATGAATTTGGGCCATGAGGCTCAACGTATTTAAGAATTTGGGCCATGAGGCTCAACGTATTTATGAATTTGGGCCATGAGGCTCAACGTATTTAAGAATTTGGGCCATGAGGCTCAATGTATTTAAGAATTTGGGCCATGAGGCTCAACGTATTTATGAATTTGGGCCATGAGGCTCAACGTATTTAAGAATTTGGGCCATGAGGCTCAACGTATTTATGAATTTGGGCCATGAGGCTCAACGTATTTATGAATTTGGGCCATGAGGCTCAACGTATTAAGAATTTGGGCCATGAGGCTCAACGTATTTATGAATTTGGGCCATGAGGCTCAACGTATTTAAGAATTTGGGCAATTTGGCTCAACGTGTTTATGAATTTGGGATATATGGCTCAACGTATTTATGAATTTGGGCCATATGCTCAACGTATATATGGAATTTGGGCCAATTGGCTCAACGCATTTATAAATCTGGGCCATAGGGCTCAACGTATTTATGAATTTGGACTATGTGGCTCAACGTATATACTAATTGGGACAATGTGGCTCAGCGTATTTGTTAATTTGGGCCAATTGGATCAACTTATTTATAAATGTAGCTCACATGGCTCAATGTATCCTTTATATGAATTTGAGTCATATGGCTTAACGTATATATGGATTGAGACAATGTGGCTCAGTGTATTTTTGAATTTGGGCCAACTGGCCTCAACTTATTTATGAATGTAGGTCCCATGGGTCAATGTATACTGCATATGAATGTGGGCCATATGGCTCAACGCTGGGTAGACGGGATCATTCAGCAGTCAAGTTGTAACTATACTCATTTTTTTTAATGAGGCGCATTTGCACCGACTCGCAGGGGTATCCATTTAGCTCGCCAAAAAAAATTTCCTGCTAGCTGATTGGTTAGAATGACTTTGACCAACCAATCAGCGATTGGGAAACTTTTCC
>NC_090747.1:112977188-112985403 GCF_036898095.1 Palaemon carinicauda | reverse complement strand
GACGGCTACAATCTAACCGTAATCTTTTTGTACCTAGCACTCTCCAGCTCACCAATGAAAACAAAAGCTACAAAGTGCTTAAATCCTTCCCCCTCAAAAGGAATACCAAAGCTCGTACCCTCACATGTAAACATGGATCCATTTTCATCCATAGGAATACACAAGTCCCACATTTATATTCTCTGACGCGATGTGGCGTAACTCCTTCCGAAAAAGTGACACTTCATATGGTTTACCGAACTCAAAAACAAAAGGAACCTCGCCGTTAATGGCGAATCCCTGACCATAAGGGAAAAGTATAATGCAATAAACAGGCTAGATCTGGCACGAATCGTGTCAGCAGATCACGTTATGGGGAAAATACTGTTTTTTTTTTTTTTTTTTTTTTTTTTTTTTTTTTTTTTTTTTTTTTTTGAGGTCAGATGTGATTTCCCCACTTACTTATCTGAAAGTCAGATCCTGAATAACAGATACACCGTTAATCTAACTGCTTTATCCTTTAAGATAGAGGGATTATATTTAGGTTTCTGATCTCTGTTATCTACTTGTTTTTATTTTTATTTTTTGTTAAGGTACGCGCTTTATACAGACAACAGATTCCTGAGGGAGCTATTTATTCAATTAGAGAAATGGGATGAGACTGGAAAGTTAGTGATGATGGTTGAGACTTGAAATTTTGTAGTAGAAAAAACAAGCTATATTTGGAACATTTGTTGTTAGAAGGCTACCTGTGGGTTGTGTTTGGCTAGTTGAATCTTCGTCAATTCATAATACTTGGGTTTAGAGTTCAACCACACTCTCGGCTTTAGATATTTAATATGTAAACACTAATGTGATGTAGGACGAGGTCAGAGTTGTCAGCCTGTTCATCATCAGCCATTGTCTGGTAACCCTGGGTTCATTCTTTGGTAGAGAGATGGTTTGATTGCTAACCATTAGGATATACTCTGCTAAAAAACTGTCATTTTTAATCGGAAAATTCTCCATAAAAAAATATACTGTTCTCAGCCGTATTTTAGTAAAATACTGGCAGCCGTAATTTTTACCCTACTTTTTCATTGTCTTTTACGGGTTGGTGACCGTAATTCTTACCCTACTTTCTTATTATCTTTTACGGGTTGATGACCGTAATATCACCCCTTTACGTCAATATATGTTTCTAAAACGGTAAATGCCTGGCAACATTAAATTCCAGGATTTTACCGGTTTTTTACGGCAAATTTTTAAGTGTAAATTCGGTCTTTAGGACAGTACTTCTACCGATCATAAACGACATATAAACCTTTAAACTATAGCTATATCCATACTCACTTATTCTGCCCAGAGGGTTGTCAACTATAGGAATCGGAGAATTAAAGGCTTTCAAATTTGTGCTGAGGAAGTATGTTTAAGGAACTTTGTTTCAAAGCGCAGTGTTAATACTTTACACTGAAGCGAAATGTTATTTTAAATGTTTGGTAAGCCATGTATCATTGCGTAAAGTTAAATATCTTCTATAAGTATATTTGCCAATGGAAAAAAAACATGTCACTTTCCCATGTTTACAAAACTTTTGATTGATTGATTGATTTGAAGTTTTCAGGCATCCTGACATACAAAACGTTTGAAAAGAAAAAATATAAAATTGTACTTAATACTTTTGTCAGTATCGTATATTATGCCTCCCAAGTAAAATTTGGTAATGTCTTTGGAAAATACACTTCTCAAAATAATTTGCTTCACAAAACTCACTTTCAAACCAGGCTAAGAAAATTCAGCATAAAAGAGACATAAATACGAGACTTGTGATTAACTCCTTGATGCTAAACTCACTTTCAAACCAGACAAATAAAAATTCAGCTTAAAAAGAGACATAATACGAGACTTGTGATTAACTCCTCGATGCTAAACTCACTTTCAAACCGGGGCAAATAAAAATCAGTATAAAAGAGACCTAAATGCGAGACTTATTATTAACTCCTTGATGCTAAACTCCCTTTCAAACCAGACAAAAAAAATAGTTTATAAAAGGGACATAAATGCGAGACTTATGAAAAACCCCTTGATGCTAAACTCACTTTCAAAACCAGACAAATAAAAAATTCAGCATAAAAAGAGACATAATACGAGACTGGTGATTAACTCCTTGATGCTAAACTCACTTTCAAACCAGGCAAATAAAGATTCAGTATAAACGAGACATAATACGAGATTTGTGAAAACTTGATGCTAAACTCACTTTCAAACCAGACAAATAAAAACTCAATATAAAAGAGACATAATACGAGACTTGCGATTAACTCCTTGATGCTAAACTCACTTTCAAACCGGGCAAATAAAAATTCAGTATAAAAGAGCCATAAATGCGAGACTTGTTATTAACTCCTTGATGCTAAACTCACTTTCAAACCAGACAAATAAAAATACAGCATAAAAAGAGACATAATACGAGACTTGCGATTAACTCCTTGATGCTAAACTCACTTTCAAAACAGACAAATAAAAATTCAGTATAAACGAGACATATCACGAGACTTGTGATTAACTCCTTGATGCTAAACTCACTTTCAAACCAGACAAAAAAAATCCTTTATAAAAGAGACATAAATGCGAGACTTGTGATTAACTCCTTGATGCTAAACTCACTTTCAAACCAGACAAATAAAAATTCAGCATAAAAGAGACATAATACGAGACTGGTGATTAACTCCTTGATGCTAAACTCACTTTCAAACCAGGCAAATAAAGATTCAGTATAAACGAGACATAATACGAGATTTGTGAAAACTTGATGCTAAACTCACTTTCAAACCAGACAAATAAAAACTCAATATAAAAGAGACATAATACGAGACTTGCGATTAACTCCTTGATGCTAAACTCACTTTCAAACCGGGCAAATAAAAATTCAGTATAAAAGAGCCATAAATGCGAGACTTGTTATTAACTCCTTGATGCTAAACTCACTTTCAAACCAGACAAATAAAAATACAGCATAAAAAGAGACATAATACGAGACTTGCGATTAACTCCTTGATGCTAAACTCACTTTCAAAACAGACAAATAAAAATTCAGTATAAACGAGACATATCACGAGACTTGTGATTAACTCCTTGATGCTAAACTCACTTTCAAACCAGACAAAAAAAATCCTTTATAAAAGAGACATAAATGCGAGACTTGTGATTAACTCCTTGATGCTAAACTCACTTTCAAACCAGACAAATAAAAATTCAGTATAAACGAGACATATTAAGAGACTTGTGATTAACTCCTTGATGCTAAACTCGCTTTCGAACCAGACAAATAAAAAACCTTTATAAAAGGGACATAAATGCGAGACTTATGAAAAACCCCTTGATGCTAAACTCACTTTCAAACCAGACAAATAAAAATCCTTTATAAAAGGGACATAAATGCAAGACTTGTGATCAACTCCTTGATGCTAAACTCACTTTCAAACCAGAAAAATAAAAATTCAGCATAAAAAGAGACATAATACGAGACTGGTGATTAACTCCTTGATGCTAAACATTTTCGTCTCCTGTAATCAACCTGCAATGCGTGCCATCCTCTGAAGACATTTGCTTCATATTCGGCCAAGCACCTGTTTTCCTCGTCATAAAAAGGAGCGGAAAAATTCCAAGGGCGAGTCTCAAAAATTCTTCAGAAAATTGGCCGCTCCCCTTTTTTCGGGAGAAGAGCTTATGCTTTTCGAGGAATAGTTTACGTCAGTGGCGATGAAATTTCCAAAAGGCTAGTTGAAAAATGTGCAGCAGCCGTCAGGACTGTCTGTCCTTAGGGAATATGAGGGATCTGCTCTCTCTCTCTCTCTCTCCCTCTCTCTCTCTCTCTCTCTCTCTCTCTCTCTCTCTCTCTCTCTCTCTCTCTCTGGTACTGAAACGATTATAAAATAATTAGAGAGATTGAATTTTATTGATCTCTCTCTCTCTCTCTCTCTCTCTCTCTCTCTCTCTCTCTCTCTCTCTCTCTCTCTGCTATTTTGTACCTGTGGTACTGAAATAATTAGACTCTCTCTCTCTCACTTTCTCATTTTCTACCTGTGACACTGAAATAATTATGAAATAATTACAGAGATTGAATTTTATTGATCTCTCTCTCTCTCTCTCTCTCTCTCTCTCTCTCTCTCTCTCTCTCTCTCTCTCTCTCGTTAAAATTGGGCATTGTTATCCATCATCCAGACCTGAATCTAATCCAATCAAGCATCCAAGTATCTCTTTTAAATTTTAACAAACCTGAATAAATTCTTAGAATCGACAATATAACTGAACGATTCTCTACTTCGTTGTCTTCTATCTCAAAGACTTGTCCTTTTATAGCCACAATGGGACTATAATTAACTCTTTCCTTTTCTGGAACTTCCAGCCATTCCAGAGACGTAATGTCTCTTTCCAGGCCTCAAGATTTATGGGCCGAAGACCTTAATCCCCCTTTTTTTTACCAAGCCCAGCTGCATTCCCACATTCCCTCTAAGTTGCCTACACTAACTCTAATCATTGGAAGTATTTTTACCCCCGCCAACGATGTTTGAAGGAGGTTATGTTTTACCCCCTGTTTGTGTGAGTGTTTGTTTGTGAACAGCTTCCTGGCCACAATTTTAATCGTAATGAAACTTGCAAAAATTAACTGTTATGTAAAAAGCTGGAAATTATTACATTTTGGAAGGTCAAGGTCAAAGATCAAATAAAATGTTCAATTCACGTAATTAGCCATAACATTGGACATTGTTGTCACTGAGTCTTCATACTTTGTTCATATTAGTGTATGAAAATTCACACCAATTAATACATGTTAAGGTCAAAGGTCAAGGTCGAGAAATAAGCTGCCGCGGCGGACGTCTGCGCTCTACTGAGTTACCCTCTAGTTTATTCAGTGTTACTCATTTTGCTACCTATAAAAATCAGAGAGTGTTATAATGGTAAAATTGTCAATCTACAGTATTCGAATTATACGATTTTTACAAGCGAGGGTGGAAAAATAAGATGGAAATATTCTCAAACGAAATATTTGAATACGTATTTAGACAACCTTTTGCTCTTAGAATTCTTTAAGAGATGAAAGATGAAAACTTCCACTTCTTGCACAATTTGAATAATTTTTTTATAATTTTCTTAGAATAAACTGAGTACAATTATTTAAATGGTCTACATAGAACTCACCAGAGCATGTAATTTAAACCCCTCCTTTGAACAAAATTTCCATTTCATCCTTTGCTTATTATACTTAGTATTTTTTAATGTAAGAACGAAGTAAAGAATGGAAATTCATGCTGTTGTTAATGCCAGTTTCATTATATGCATCGAAAAACTAAACCGGGTCATTGTTTTACATTACTGTCAAATTTTAGTATAGTAAATAATCTTTGGAGATGTTACTCTCGTCATTCTTAATTTCGACTTTCAGTGGTGCGATGTTGAATTTTAATTATATACACTATATTAACTTTCTCTCTCTCTCTCTCTCTCTCTCTCTCTCTCTCTCTCTCTCTCTCTCTCTCTCTCTCACACATATATATATGTGTGTGTGTGTTTGTATGTATATAACTACATATGTATGCATATACATCTATATGATACACACATCTTTATATACAGATATCTACCCATATTTATTAAGCCCTCACTACTAAATCATGTATCAAGTTAAATGTAGTGTATAAATACATATACCCTGATCAGGATTCGAACCTATGCCTTATTAAGTTTTGATAAACAAATAACAGTTACTTCTCTACTCAGCTATTGATATCTCAAAAGAAAAAAAAAAATTTTGCTCACCCACAATATATTAAATTCTCTCTATTTGGTGTATGATTTTATGAATCACACAATTTTAAGTTTAAAGGCCGCTCATGAATAGCAGAGACAAGGGACTGACATTGCCCTATCAAGCAAGACATGCCCTTGAGACTGACTATATACACATATGATCAGCGCCCTAACCCCCTCTCCACCCAAGCTAGGAATAAGAAGGGCATGGCAATGGCTGCTGATGACTCAGCAGATAGACCTCTAAGCTCCCCCGATCCTTAGTTCATAAGGATGGTGAGGTCGCAGCGACCAAAGGAACCAACGAGTTTGAGCGAGACTGGACCCCCAGTCTGACGTTTACCAGTCAGGAACGTTTCTCTCGTCAGGAGAAAATTGCTGGGAAGGAAGAAATTGGAACTTTGCACGGATTCCATTTTAGCTCTTTAGTTGTTTTGTTTAAAACGAAAGTACTACCGAAGTATGTTCCAACTGTGATTGAACTCGTAAAAAAAAAAAAACATTGAGACACCCTCTATAACGTTTCCAGCGCTTCTTAAAGGCTAAGATCACTGACAGATCTTTGCTCAGACACCTTATATAATGTTTCCAGCGCTTCTTAAAGGCTAAGATCACTGACAGATCTTTGCTCAGACACCCTCTAACGTTTCCAGCGCTTCTTAAAGGCTAAAATCACTGACAGATCGTTGCTCAGACACCCTCTATAACGTTTCCAGCGCTTCTTAAAGGCTAAGATCACTGCCAGATCTTTGCTCTGACAGCCTCTGTAACGTTTACAACGTTTCCAGAAGGTTAACATCCCTAGCTAGAAAACAAATTGCAGTTACTGCACAGTCTCTGATAAGGTGAAGGAAGGCTAGAGGTTATATTTCCAATAAAAAACTCCACAATTTGATAAATACATACAAACAGTATAATTTTTAGGGATATATCTATGATAGAATATGTATACATTGTTCATTCTCTGTCTTTTAACGATATGCTGGAAAGCAGACTCTGAGTAACGCCGATTATGATTTATTGACATATTTTCCGATTAAAAGGATCAAGGAAAAATAGCCCGTGCAAATTTTACCCCTCATATACATTTGTCGTTAAACGAAGACGTAAGAAGGTAATATGAGAGAATAAAGAAGAAAGAAATACTAAGAATGCTTGAGGAAATGGAGATGAAGGTGATGATGATGATGATGGAGGAAATATAGATGAGGACGTTAAAGAAAAGAGTAATAAAAAAGGGGCTTTTAAATGCTGCTCTCTGTAATTGAGAATCAAGACCAATCAGGGCCTTTTAGGAAGGAAGAATCATGCAAGACAAAGGAGAAAGTCCAACCTATCAGGGAAGATGTTCTAGAACAAAATGCTGTTAATTAGAGACGTTGAAGGAAGTCTCTTTGGATGGCAAAGGGCCAAGAAGTTAGCGATGTAGAAGTCAGAGAGGTCTGTTGCCTATTGTCTTCTAAAGGTCTGTTAGAAAATGGAGAGGTCTGTTGCATATTTTCTGCTAGATGTCTGTTACTGGAAAGGTTTGTTGCCTCTTGTTTGCTAAATTTCTGTTGGAAACTCGATAGGTCTGTTACCTATTGTCAGCTAGAGGTCTGTTAGAAACTCGATAGGTCTGCTAGAGGTCCATTAGAAAATGGAGAGGTCTGTTGCATATTGTCTGCTTGGTGTCTGTTATAAAATGGAGAGGTCTGTTGCACATTGTCTGCTAGATGTCTATTTCTGTAACTGTTACTGAAATGGACATCTAGAAAACCATTGGCATTAGACCTCTCAGTATTCTAATAGACATCTACCAGACAATAGGCAACAGAACTCTCTAGTTTCCAACAAATATCTAGCAGACAATAGGCAGCTGAACTCTGGAGGTTCTGTATCGTTACTCTCTTGGCCTTATGCCATAAAAAGAGAGTAACTGGTGTTGTGTTCTATTCTCTCCACATTATCAAACCACCTTTAATTACTCCGATCCATCCTGTCACGTTCGCTTAGATTTTTACCACTTCGTATTTCAACAAATGATATTCATATTTTCCTATATACTGTAATCTCCCCTATTTAATAAAGAACAAGTGTCTGGTTATATATATATATATATATATATACACACACACACATATATATATATATATATATAGTATGTTTACATACAACCAGAATATATATATATATATATATATATATATATATATTTATACTATATATACATAAAACCAGAATATATATATATATATATATATATATATATATATATATATATATATATATATACTGTATGTATGTATAAAAATATATATAGTATATATACATAAAACCAGAATATATATATATATATATATATATATATATATATATATATATATTTATATATATATATATATACATGTATATGTAGTGGTTTCCGGTCACGTGCATTGGCAAGACGTATAACCACTTGGCTTCT
>NC_090747.1:112969688-112972188 GCF_036898095.1 Palaemon carinicauda | reverse complement strand
TTGTAAACACTAATTTTTAAGAACAGTATAAGAATATACCAATGAAGATAGTTAATGCTAATTTTCTTCAAAGATATGTTTATCAATTGTATACAATAATTTTTAAAGCAATATAAGAATATACCGACGAAGATAATTCAATCTAAACTTTATTGTCAATAAGTTATCTCAGGAAGAAGTAAACTGCAGAGCTATTCAAGGAAAAAAAACACAAATAAAGTATATTGTTGGGCAAAAGAGCGATTTGAAAGTAGCTGTAAAACCCTCGCATATTTCATAAACAAATGAAGATAAAAATCCCGGTTAGCGACCCAGATTTAGCGAATAATCACATTCCGCTAATGCAGTGCCATAACACGCTTTTACACTTTAGTTTATTATGTGAACAAATACTGTAAATGAATAAGTGATTGTATGAAAAGAGTGGAGTTGTTAGTCAACACAATTTGAAAGATGACTTTACAAACGTATGAATAGAACGATAATTTAGAAATTAACTTTACAAACGTTTGAATAGAACGATAATTTATAAATTAACTTTACAAACGTATGAATAGAACGATAGTTTATATAAATTAACCTTACAAACGTATGAATAGAACAATAATTTATTGTTAGCAACACAATTTGAAAGATAACTTTACAAACGTATGAATAGAACGATAACTTAGAAATTAACTTTACAAACGTATGAATAGAACAATAATTTATTGTTAGTCAACACAATTTGAAAGATAACTTTACAAACGTATGAATAGAACGATAATTTAGAAATTAACTTTAGAAACATATGAATAGAATGATATTTTATAAATTAACTTTACAAACATATGAATAGAACGATAATTTATAAGATAATTTTATAAACGTATGAATAAAACGATAATTTAGAAATTAACTTTGGAAGCATATGAGTAGAACGATAGTTTATAAATTATCTTTACAAACGTATTAACAGAACGATAATTCGTAAATTGACTTTACAAACGTATGAATAGAATGATTATTTAGAAATAAGCTTTACAAATGTGTGAATAGAATGATAATTTATAAGTTAATTTACGAACGTCTGAGTAAAACGAGTCTATGAATTAACTTTACAAACGTATGAATAAAACGATAGTTTATAAATCAACTTTACAAACTTAAGCATAGAACGATAATTAATAAATTGATTTTACAAACGTATGAATAGAACAATAATGTATAAGTTAACTTTACAGACGCTTGAATAGAACGATAATTTATAAATTAACTTTACAAACGTATGAAAAGAACGATAATTTATAAGTTAACTTTACAAAAGTATGAAAAGAACGATAGTTTACAAATTAATTTTACAAACGTATGAATAGAACGATTATTTATAAATTAACTTAACAAACGCATGAAAAGAACGATAGTTTAAAAATTAATTTTACAAACGTATGAATAGAACGATAATTTATAAATTAACTTTACAAACGCATGAAAAAAAAATGATAGTTTACACATTAACTTTACAAACGTATGAATTGAACGATAATTTATAAATGAACTTCACAAACGTATGATTCAAATGAATGAGTCAAGCCTTGAGTGAAGACCTTAAACCTTATAGATAGACATTGAATCTCCTCAAATTCTCCCATAAGTAAAAGACTCTCATAGTGGTCAACATTATCCACAGATGTTTATCAACACGACATTTTATAAATATCAAAATCTCCTTTACTGACGTTTAAAAGCTTCACTACGTAAGCCTTTCTTATGTACATAAGATTTAGGGTCCCATGACTAAACAAAAAATATTATTATTATTATTAAAAGTTAAGCTACAACCCTAGTTGGAAAAGCACAATGCTATAAGCCCGGGGGCCCCAATAGAGAAAATAGCCCAGTGTGGAAAGGAAAAATAAAATATTTTAAGAATAGTAATAACATTAAAATAAATATTTCCTATATAAACGATAAAAACTTTAACAATACAAGAGGAAGAGAAACTAGATAGAACAGTGTGCCCGAGTGTACTCTCAAGCAAGAGAACCCAAGACAGTGGAAGACCATGGTACAGAGGCTATGGCACTACCCAAGACTAGAAAACAATGGTTTGATTTTGGACTGTCCTTCTCCTAGAAGAGCTGCTTGCCATAGCTAAATGATTAATTTATTTACTAAATGATAACGAGGAAGAAATCTGAAGGAATTAGAAATCAGGTTGATGTCTAAGTAGATTCTTGGAACTTCTAAAAACACTTAGCAATGAATTAGGAGGATGCTTGAATAAATCCTTGAAATACTAAAATACTTAAAATATCAAAATCAGGACGGGGCTTGAGTAAAATCCTTAACATTTTAAAACCTTTAAATAAAAAAAAATAATAAACCAGGACCATACCTAAACAAATTCTTTAAACTTTTGAAACTCTTTCTAAAGCCTTTAAATAAACAAAAACCCAGGACCATGCCTAAACGGATAATTGAAATTCTGAAATTAAAAAAAAATTTAGAAATCAGAAAC
>NC_090747.1:112961446-112969188 GCF_036898095.1 Palaemon carinicauda | reverse complement strand
AGCTATGACCAGGGAGAGCCAGGCAATGGCTGCTGGTCACTCAGCAGGTAGACCTATAGGCTCCCCAAACACCCCATCCTTTGCTCACAAGAATGGTGAGGTTGCGGACACTACAAGAATATATATATATATATTATATATATATATATTAATATATATATATATATATATATATATATATGTGTGTGTGTGTGTGTGTGTGTGTGTGTGTACTAGTCATCAGTCCGCACCTGGCCAGAGTGACCCAGGTATGAATTGACATGTTAGAGGCCTTTGTCCTGCAGTAGTCTAGAAACGGCTGCATTTTGTTGCTGTTATATATAGATAGCCTATGTTTAATTAAATTCATAAATCAAGTTCAAATTGCCTGTTCTTATTTTGTATTGAGAGAGAGAGAGAGAGAGAGAGAGAGAGAGAGAGAAGAGAGAGAGAGAGAGAGAGAGAGATTCTATATATCAATCCATATTCACTGATATTTCAAAAGCACTCGGACTACGGTGCCTCTCTTATGTTCTTCATCTGAGTTGAGCGATATTCTCATATTATTTCACCCAATGGATAGATTAATTTTCTTCGGAATTGAGCGATAGTTTCACATAGCTTCGCCCTTTGGAAGGAGTTTTAGGCCAAGGTACAGTATGTTGAAGATTGTTGAGTGCTTCGCTGAGTTCTATGATGGAACATTTATGGTTCTGATCGAAACATTGTGAGAAAAAACGTCTAGTTTAATCAGCATTTCCCGCTGGGATAAATCTTTGCCATTTATTTTCGTCTCTTTCGGAGATATACAGCAAATGCTTGCGAAGGTACAGTAAATCCATAGAGGAATATTTCTAGCAATAAATAGTCAAATCTTTAGGAGATTTTAAAACAGAAGGCCCACATACAGACAAACCTACTCCTGGTGGTGTCCGTGAACAGCCCAGGCCAGGAGGAAGCAAGTGACAGAAAAAACACCATTGGGGATGATAAAGAGGCAGACTTCGTTTGGCCTTTTCAGATATGAAGTTGGATGGCTTCATACCAGCATGAAAATCTCTCTCTCTCTCTCTCTCTCTCTCTCTCTCTCCTCTCCTCTCTCTCTCTCTCTCTCTCTCTCTCTCTCATGAAATATTTGCATTAAGAATCATATTATGATGTAGGCGTTAATTACAGATTTTGTCAAATTTGAAACATGACAGTCTCATGCATGAACACCGAGCCTCCACTATAGGCCTAATGCTGAAATGTGTCCTTTATGTGAATATCTATTTGTTGATTCTGTTACCTAATGATTTATAAGTATTTTCTATGAAAGAAAGAAAGAAAAAAAATATAATGGTAAAACCAATTATTTACTCAAAAGATTCAAAATCAATTATTAAATAGGAACATTCCTAGTTTGAACCGAAATGCTGTTGGATATAAGTATCGGGAATAGCAATGATCACATCAGTTATTTTTACTATTCTGTCATTATTTTCATTCACCTAAAACTCTCTCTCTCTCTCTCTCTCTCTCTCCCTCTCTCTCTCTCATCTCTCTCTCTCTCTCTTAATCATAAAACAAATCTCCTTTTAGTAGGAATCGGTTGAAGAAGAGGAGACATTCCTTAGTCATAAAGGAAGATTTTCTAGCATATAAGATGAATTCTCATTAACAACTGTTTAGCAATCTGCCGGACAGGGGTTCGAGACCCGATCAACCTGTATAGTTTCTTGTGGTGTCTGCAACCCCACCATCCTTCCGAGCTAAGGCTGGGGGTGTTTGAGGGAACCTATAGGTCTACCTGCTGAGTCATCGTGAGCCATTGCCTGGCCCTCCCCTGATCCTAGCTTGGGTGGAGAGCGGGCTTGGGCACTGACCATATGTGTATATGATCAGTCTCTAGGGCATTGACACTGTCTCCTGCCACTGTCATTCATGAGCAACCTTTAAAAAGACAAGAGAAAAAATAAGGCTTTCATGATCCTGGCATCGTATTAGACAGCTAATTATAGTAAAATACGACATCTCTTAAAGAGAGTATAGGCCTAGTCTCTCTCTCTCTCTCTCTCTCTCTCTCTCTCTCCTCTCTCTCTCTCTCCTATCCACAGTCCTTATACCCCTGTTGCCAAATGTAAATGTCAAATCCAGTATCAATATTAGTAAGGGAAATAATGAAGTTAGGGTGAAATTTGGCAACGCTGTTCATCGTTCTCTCGAATCCTTCGATTTATGAAACGTCAAAATATTTCTATTTTGTTTATAATGATTCATTTATTGCTTACTTTGTTACAATATTTTTATCATTTTCCCCCGTTTTTTATTAAAATGTCAATTTCCAAATACATGTTCTTAAATGTGTCCAAGGTGTTAGCCTTGCACAAACACACATAACACACACACACATTTACAATAAAAAAAAAATAAGCTATTCCTTCCAACGCAAAGCCTTTGAAGCTGATTAGGAGACATTATTCTCCCCCTGCAACCCCCCTTAATCCCTCCCCTCCCCCCTTCCCCCTTCCCCCTGGCCCCCATACTCCCGTCCAGCTACCTATCCATGTCCCTAATAACCGCTATTTCCTCCCATCGGATCCGTCCTATCCTTCCCCTCCCTCACTTATCCCACCCCAGTCACTTCACTTGAACTGCATAAGAAACGATTATCTTCTCGGGCAACTATGCCTAAAGTATTCAAATAATAGAGGAAATGACATAGAAAGCAATGGCGTAGGCCTAGTTTCACGTATCAAATCCATTCACTTTATCCGAATCGCACAAGAGACTCATTTCATGTTCGAATGTCTTTCATTCTAACTTCGACTCTGCATAAATAGTTATCATTATGAACCTTTTACAGTTTTAAGAATAGAATAGCCATATCTGAACCAAGTAACTTAGTCCTAAACAACAGTAAAGCACAAGTTACTAAAATATGATTATGATTTACAGATTTAAATATAAATTTTACAAACGAAGCCAAAGTCAAATCAAATCGAACGATTGGACTCGAGACGAGATCACGAGAATTTCCTTTCGTCTTGTGCTTTTGTGGTGTTAAAAACTATCTCTCTCTCTCTCTCTCTCTCCTCTCTCTCTCTCTCTCTCCTCTCTCTCTCTCTCTCTCTCGTGCAAATCCAATAATCAGGGAAATGTAACGTATCATTGTTGCGTAGATAATTCATGATAAAAACAATACGAAAATTCTTCCATTAAAAGGACGTATATCATTGTAAAAAAGCAAACTGGAATCTTGTGTAATTATTTTCTTTGTTTTCGAATTTCCTTTACTATCATCTATCATATATTTCAATTTGACTTTTGCATCATATTAAAATGGAACAGTAAGACTGGAGGGACAAAATAAGTTTTCATTGTTCAAACAAACAAACACCGGTATAGGCCGATGTTCTCATACAACCTGCAACACTAATCTACAACATTTATATGATTTGCAAAGTTTTTCTTACATTTATCTAAATATTCCTCGATATTATTGTTCGTTTAATCTGCATTTGAAGTTCGTAAATAGAATCATGAAAGTATTTAGCTTTAAAACCAAGTTTTAAATACTAGTTTACTGTAGACTATCATTAGTGTGATCTTGACCAAGTGATATACATAGGAGTTGCTCTCTCTCTCTCTCTCCTCTCTCTCTCTCTCTCTCTCTCTCTCTCTTCCCCCTTTAACCCATTTCCCTCACTCCATTCACCCATTACCCTCACCCCATTCACCCGTTTCCCTCACCCCATTCACCCCTTACCCTCACCCCATTCACCCATTACCTTATTCACCCGTTTCCCTCACCCCCATTCACCCATTACCTTATTCACCCGTTTCCCTCACCCCATTCACCCATTACCTTATTCACCCGTTTCCCTCACCCCATTCACCCATTACCTTATTCACCCGTTTCCCTCACCCTATTCACCCATTACCCTCACCCTCATGTAAGGTTTGCAATTCTACCTAAATCATGTTTCAAGTCGGTCCCCATAACATTCAATGTTTGTGGAGAAGCAGCAGAATTCATGTATTAACAAAACAAGGTAAAATGATGTTGTAATCAAACTGCCAAGTGGTTTTCAATTATTGGTGATGTTGTCTATCCACAAATTCTCTCTCTCTCTCTCTCTCTCCCAAGAGGTTGGATAGCAAGAATGACGAATGTGAAGTATAAAAGGATATTATTATTATTATTATTATTATTATTAAGCTACGACCCTGTTTGGAAAAGAAGGATGCTATAAGCCCAAGGGCTTCAGCAGGGAAAAATAGCCCAGTAAGGAAAGGAAATAAGGAAACAGATAGAATACTATGCCCTCAAGCAAGAGAAATAACCCAAGATCATGGTACAGAGGCTATGGCAGTACCTAAGGATAGAGAACAATGGTTTGATTTGGAGCACTGATAACTCAAAATTCATTAATTTTTGAAATTGAACAAAAGAATTACTTCTGAAGATGTGCACGCAAAGATTGAGAGAGAGAGAGAGAGAGAGAGAGAGAGAGAGAGAGAGAGAGAGAGAGAGAGAGAGAGCACTTTCCATTCTGTTATTACCTAGTAGCCAACCAACAACGTGATAATAGGTGACGTCATTGCTAGATGTGCGTGAGTGCCAATCACTGACTGACCCCTATAGTCCAACTAGTACCTTCTGACGAAACCTTTGATGCCCCTTTCAGGGTTTTCCAAGACTAGTCCATGCTGAAATTTCTACCAGTTCCCTCACACACACACACACACACACACACTCACACAGAGATTTAGTTAGGTTGTTGCAGTATTTCAAAACCTTTTGTTACACAGTTTAGTCCTTTATAATATATATTAGAATAGTCAAAAATTTCACTCTGTAATTACAATGGATTTTTTTTTTGGTGTGGGACTGAAAATTCATTGAAATTGAAAGGATTTCAAATCAGTTTTGGATTGAATTTCTCAACTTGTCGAACAAAATGTTTATGGCAATTTTAGTGAAGAAATTTTGTCTTCGTGATTATCAGTATCATTGGTAAGTTTCTCAGTATATGGGGAAATAGAGTTTTGAGGTTGATAAATTCAAGTAAAATTTCACTAACTTTTTTTTTAGTCAAATTTGAAAAGGGTTATAATTATTAACATCACATAAATAAAATATTAAAGATCAACAAGATTATTTGGATTACATAACCAGTTAAGTTAGAAAGATAATTATACAATATTTCTGAGTAGTTTAAAATATACTATTCACTTAAAATGCAAGTGAAAATAGAGCATATATATGATTTGGTTTTAACGTGAATAACTCAAAATATATGTAATGCACTTAAGCTCAGTTCACATTTCAGAGGTTTAACCAATCTGGATATATTTAGGTATAACAAACCAGACACCCTTCTCTCTCTCTCTCTCTCTCTCTCTCTCTCTCTCTCTCTCTCTCTCTCTCTCTCTCTCTCTCTCTCTCTCTCTGTATATATATATATATATATATATATATATATATATATATATATATATGTATATGTATGTATGTATATACGTATATATATATATATATATATATATATATATATATATATATATATATATATATATACAGAGAGAGAGAGAGAGAGAGAGAGAGAGAGAGAGAGAGAGAGAGAGAGACTTGCATAGGAAAACTGAATCTACAAGTTATATGGGTTCTTAACAAAGCCGAGTGTTTTCTCCAGTGGTCTACACCAGGCCCCTCCAACCTCCGCGGTCATCTAAGGCATCGGAGGAAGCAGTAGGGCCTACCCAAGGCCAATATATAGAGGTCGGTCGGACAGAACTGTCATCTTCCCGCCACTGGCTGACTGTGACGTCACTCCGGCTCCAACTGGTGATTCTCTGTTAGGCCGTGGCTTTGTATATTAAGGCATTATTGTTATTTCCTTTGAATTATTCTTCCTCTTGACTTCTTAATTTGATACTTCCGTTATCAGAAAATTCTGAGAATGCCTAAACAATTTTATTGATAAAATAATATTACTGTAGAGTAGACAGTACAGCAGTGGGAATTCATCAGTGAGAATTGAAGGAAACTCGGTTGTAGTTGTAACTTTTATTAATGAAAATAATATGTACACACTTAAATATAATCATAAATAAAAACTATTTACACATATCTAAATATTTCACTTTAAATATAAAAATTCATTGCTTGAACATCCTGAAATGTAAAAACTATTTAAACATATCTAAATATTTAACTTTATTTTTTTTCTGGCATCTCCCCGACCATTTTAAATTTTTGTCTTTCTTTTCTTAATTTTGATAGCATTATTTAAGTACCTTAGTCTAAAATATATAGATATCTTTGCAAAAAAAATCAATAATGTCGTCTGGGACCTTTACTCCTGATCGTTGCAATTCAGCAACAAGAGATTTTTTGCACGATTTCCCTTCTAAAAGTGATGAACCGTGGATTGTGTTGAAAACTTCTCGTAGCACAATTAATTGAGAATAAAATTCATCTGATGGCATGTACAATTCACCTCTGTTTACTATCCCAATCCATGATTCATTTGAATTTTTACACTTTCATCTGTCTTCCTAACTTGGATATTTTGTAGAAAACTTTTTTACTATATAACCACCTATATATTTAAGAGCTTCATCTTCAATTACAGTGGCAGCCGTTTTTTTCGTTTTCTTTATCTAGAATTTGATTGTTTATATCTTCTGAGGGGCATTCAAAATCTAAATCTTTAAACAATGAGCTGGTCAAGTACAGTTCTAATGCTAATTCTCTATCATCACTGTATTTGGAATTGCATGCAGATTCATTTATCAACATATCATAATTGTTGCCCTTTGCAATGATGTTCGTTTTTTCACTAATTATTTTTACATCTTTCCCCAGAATCAATGACCTCAGTCTAAAATTAAATTCAACAATATTCTCAATATTCAGCAACCTTGATTTCATATCATCAATGTAGTCCTCTGGTGTGAAATGAGCTGAACACACCACTGCATGTTTTGGATTGATTTCATCAGACCGGCAACACACGTGTATCCACTTATCACAGAAAATTTTGTCTCTAGGAAACGTAAGATACTTAATACCATTGCCTTTTGTTTTTCTCTTGGTATTCAGACATCCATAAACAGAACAGTTATTTGGCATTGTCGGTTAAGTGACTGCTTCCGTTGTAAATAGAGACAATATAGCTTTGGTTGTAACAAGGTAACTGACCGCTACGAAAGGTTTTGTATGACTGGGCAGGGTCAATTGTGGCGAAGGCCTTGATTGTGGCGAGCTTGACGAGTCCTGAAGGGTGAGTCATGGATAATCCCCTGTCCGACCGACCTCTATATATTGGCCTTGGGCCTACCGGAACTGCGTCACAATCGCTCGCCATTCATTCCTATTTCTAGCACGCTCTCTTGCCTCTCTCACATCTATCCTCCTATCACCCAGAGCTTTCTTCACACCATCCATCCACCCAAACATTGGCCTTCCTCTTGTACTTCTCCCATCAACTCTATCACTGATTAACACACGAAAACTCCACACAGGATTCCTTCTATGTTGCCCCAGTCTCGTCTTGACCAAGATTGAGACCTCGGATCCTCTCCACTTCCTTTATCGAGACAGAAAACTAGTCAAGACTTAACTGACTGACACGAAGATGTAAAGGAATAGTTAACATTGTAGTCAGAATTATCTGTGTATACAACAATGCAACATAAACATGAAACACTATTGTTATATCCTGTGTGGTAGATTACATTCTCTCATTTCCGGACACTTGATTAATCAAAGGATT
>NC_090747.1:112936446-112958946 GCF_036898095.1 Palaemon carinicauda | reverse complement strand
AACTATAGGGCTTATCCAGTTTGTCATTAAAGGAAAGAGCGAAGTACATTCATAGTCTTCATCTTCCTTAGCCTTTTTGTATGGTGGATATCAATTTAACATATTTTATATAGATTATAATACTGAGTAGTAAGAGCTCTATTTTACCAACATTTCTATATACCAGTAGTAATTTTATGAATAGTGAACTATTGCTCCAGTATGAAAAAATACATAGACGGTGTGTGTCTATACATATTTTTGTACATAAGTATGTATGCACCTATATGCATCCATGCCAGTACCTACTGTATATATGTGTAAGTACGTCCATGAATAATAATCTCCCCTTTGATGTATTTGCTCTTTTGATAAATCCGCCCAGTCTACTGTTACCAAAAACAGTCTAATTAACAACGAGTCGTGTTTATGAACAATATTAATAATGCAATATAAGGGATATTTATTAGGAAATATCTTAGTCAATAAGTGTTTAAGGAGAAGTTCTCCCTCTCTCCAGTATTTGATTCTAAGCTATTTTCCCTGTTGGAGGCCCTTGGGCTTATAGCATCCTGCTTATCCAACTAGGGTTGCAGCTTAGCAAGTAATAATAATAATAATAATAATAATAATGAAAATGATAATAATAATAATGAAAATAATAATAATAATAATAAAAATCAAAATAATTATTAATAATAATAATAATAATAATAATAATAATAATAATAATGATAATAAAAATAAAAATAATTAATAATGATAATAATAATAATGATAATAATATTAATAATAATAATAATAATAATAATAATAGAAATAATTGATAATAATAATAATAATAAAAATAATAATAATAATAATAATAATAATAATAATAATAATAATAAAAATCAAAATAATTAATAATAATAATAATAATAATAATAATAAAAATCAAAATAATTAATAATAATAATAATAATGATAATAATAAAAATCAAAATAATTGATAATAATAATAATAATAATAATAATAATAATAACAATAATAATGATAAAAATAAAAATAATTAATAATAATAATAATGATAATAATAATAAAAATAAAATAAAATATTAATGGTAATAATAATAATAATAATAAAAATCAAAATAATCACTAATAATAATAATAATAATAATAATGATAACCAAAATAATTAATAATGATAATATAATAATAATAATAATAATAATAATAAGAATAATCAAAATAATCAATAATAATAATAATAATAATAATAATAATAATAATAATAATAATAATAATAATAATAACTTGAATGAAATTGTTGGGGATCAAATCACTTGAGAGATGATCAAGGAATTGATTTTGTTTCTCTGTCTTATGATATCATTGATGGATAGAAAATAGATGTTTGATTATAATTGCTTAGTGTTGAGTGTTGAGTGTTAATCTTGTGATTAAAATTGAATAACAAAATAATTCAATAAAGTCATCATATTAAATTTCATGTTATTAATAATAATTTTTATCTGCAAAATCTGTTAAGAAAACACCGCTGTTACATAAGTCAGTAATGTGTTTAATACAACAATATTACAATGCAAGAAATAATGCTTGTGTGTGTGTGTGTGTGTGTGTGTGTGTGAGAGAGAGAGAGAGAGAGAGAGAGAGAGAGAGAGAGAGAGAGAGAGAGAGAGATTCGTGATTACTCTGAATAGGGTTCC
The DNA here is from genome assembly GCF_036898095.1 of Palaemon carinicauda. Classification (NCBI taxonomy): domain Eukaryota; kingdom Metazoa; phylum Arthropoda; class Malacostraca; order Decapoda; family Palaemonidae; genus Palaemon; species Palaemon carinicauda. Next base: position 112,957,254 of record NC_090747.1, on the reverse strand, counting down.
AAATCAAGCGCTTCCAGGGTGATTCAAAAACCCAGTATTGAAGATCCTATTATCCATAATGAGGAAACCACTTTCTCGTAGCTCAGAGGAGAAGAGTATGCTAAAAACAGCTTTTATGGTCGAAACTCAAAGGAAATCGGTTCAATAATCGTCCTTGTCTCACGGAGTAAGACCTTGCTGAACGCCCTTATCCATCAAATGCTTATTCGGTCGAAAACGTGAAATATTCGACCTTCCGAATCTGGTGCGAGGTGGTAGACTTAGAGACTAAAACTGGTATTTTAATGTATGTTATAAATAATAATAATAATAATAATAATAATAATAATGATAATAATAATAATAATAATAATAATAATAATAATAATAATAATAATAATAATAATAATAGTTATCATTATTATTATTATTAGCTAAGATACAACCATAGTTGGAAAAACAGGATGTTATAAGCCCAAGGGCTCCAACAGGGAAAAATAGCCCATTGAGGAAAGGAAATAGAGAAATAGATAAACTACAAGAGAAGTAATGAACAAATAATTGTTCATTACTTCTCGAATATATTAAGAACAGTAACAACATTTGTTATGATGCAATATGTTCTGGACTAGTGCTCCCTTTCTTTTTACTCATAATGTTGATAGAAAACAAAATGAAGAGGACCTATATGTGTGTGTATGTGTGTATGTATGTATGTATGTATGTATGTATATTTTCCCCTCCCTAACTTATTGGAGCCAGCTCTGTAAAGGTCGACTTTGACTCATTTGGCTGATAAATCTCCTCTTTTAATAATAATAATAATAATTCCCTTATATTGGCTTTAAATGGAATCATTATGAATAAACAGAAAAAGAATGTTCTCCAGAGACTGGCATGTATTCAACTTATCGGAATGAATCGAAATTGCATTGAATAATAAACAGACAAGAGATGCATTTCGAAAACCAATAACATTCGACTTCGGAGACATCAGTGTTGCCATGTTGTCACCTTTGGGGGGAAAACGTAGTTATATATATATATATATATATATATGCAATGGCGCCGACCTACCCCTGTGACAACGTTACCACCTGTCCCTGTTGGCAGCACGTTTATCGTGGACACTTGAGAAGTCTGTACCATTGACTACAATTGTCTCAGGTTACAGTTCTCTTGCTTGAGGGTACACAGGATCATCATTATTCTTTCTTGATTTTATTTCTTCACAAGGATATTTTCCATGTTGAAGCCCTACTTTTCCAACTCATAATAATAATAATAATAATAATAATAATAATAATAATAATAATAATAATAGGTAGTAGGTTGGCCAGGGCACCAGCCACCCGTTGAGATACTACCGCTAGAATGTTATGGGGTCCTTTAACTGGCCAGACCAATACTACATTGGATCCTTCTCTCTGGTTACGGTTAATTTTTCCCTTTGCCTACACACACACAACGAATAGTCTGGCTTATTCCTACATATTCTCTTCAGTCCTCACACACTTGACAACACTGAGTTTACCAAACAATTCTTCTTCACCTAAGGGGTTAACTACTGCACTTTAATTGTTCAGTGGCCACTTTCCTCTTGGTAAGGGTAGAAGAGACTCTTTAGCTTTGGTAAGCTGCTTTTCTAAGAGAAGGACACTCCAAAATCTAACCATTGTTCTCTACTCTTGGGTAGTGCCATAGCCTCTGTATCATGGTCTTCCACTGTCTTGGGTTAGAGTTCTCTTGCTTGAGGGTACACTCGGGCACACTTTTCTATCTTAATTCTCTTCCTCTTATTTTGTTGAAGTTTTTGTAGTTTATATTGTTACTTTTCTTAAAATATTTTATTTTTCCTGTTTCCTTTCCTCACTGGGCTATTTTCCCTGTTGTGGCTTATAACATCCTTCTTTTACAACTAGGGTTGTAGCTTAGCAAGAAATAATAATAATAATAATAGTAATAATGTACATGGTCTATACAAGTGCCGTTTACTGTACATGGTCCATATAAGTGCCGTTTACTGTACAGGGTCCATTTAAGTGCCGTTTACTGTACATGGTCTATTTAAGTGCCGTTTACTGTACAGGGTCCATTTAAGTGCCGTTTACTGTACATGGTCTATTTAAGTGCCGTTTACTGTACAGGGTCCATTTAAGTGCCGTTTACTGTACATGGTCTATTTAAGTGCCGTTTACTGTACAGGGTCCATTTAAGTGCCGTTTACTGTACATGGTCTATTTAAGTGCCGTTTACTGTACATGGTCTTTTTAAGTGCCGTTTACTGTACAGGGTCCATTTAAGTGCCGTTTATTGTACAGGGTCCATATGAGTGCCGTTTACTGTACAGGGTCCATATGAGTGCCGTTTACTGTACATGGTCCATATAAGTGCCGTTTACTGTACAGGGTCCATATGAGTGCCGTTTACTGTACAGAGTCCATATGAGTGCCGTTTATTGTACAGGGTCCATATAAGTGCCGTTTACTGTACATGGTCCATATAAGTGCCGTTTACTGTACAGGGTCCATATGAGTGCCGTTTACTGTACAGAGTCCATATGAGTGCCGTTTATTGTACAGGGTCCATATAAGTGCCGTTTACTGTACATGGTCCATATAAGTGCCGTTTACTGTACAGGGTCCATATGAGTGCCGTTTACTGTACATGGTCCATATAAGTGCCGTTTACTGTACAGGGTCCATATGAGTGCCGTTTATTGTACAGGGTCCATATAAGTGCCGTTTACTGTACATGGTCCATATAAGTGCCGTTTACTGTACAGGGTCCATATGAGTGCCGTTTACTGTACAGGGTCTTTTTAAGTGCCGTTTACTGTACATGGTCTTTTTAAGTGCCGTTTACTGTACATGGTCCATTTAAGTGCCGTTTACTGTACATGGTCTATATGAGTGCCGTCTACTGTACATAACTTCATGCAGTTACAAGTAATAAACAGAGGAGCAGATTGATCAAATATAGACACAAGAAAAGTTCCCAATTCTTGAGCTTTTAAATATGCCTTCATAAACAATGATGCTCTTTATAATATATTTGTATTTTATCATATCTTTTTTTTAATCCACAGGAAAATCAAATGAAAATTTTTCAAACAATCTACATATTATCGTCTTGGTCTTTAATAATTTAAACACAATTCTGAATATAAAACCTCTTGTTTGATTAAACCTTCTGGTTGTAATTAGGCCTACTTTGCCTGTATGATAAATTAAATAATAAAGAGATTCTCAATCTTTACTTTTATCCCTTAATTATTATACCTTCATATCAGTTGGGATAATAACACCTGGCTATCATTAGGCTTTTGCCACGAATGAAAGATAGTTAAAAAAGATATATATATATATATATATATATATATATATATATATATATGTATATAGAAAACTTCTATTCACAGTTAGAGGAGGAAATAGAGGCAACAAAGACAGGCGATGTAGTCATGGTGATGGGCGATTTCAATAGTAAAATCGGAAATGACAGGAGAGGCTACGAGGATGTGATGGGAGAGTTCGGTTTAGGTGAGAGAAATGAGAGAGGACAGAGGATGTTGGAATTTTGCCAGGGTAAACAACTGTGTATAACAAATACTTACTTTTATCATAGAGAACAGCACAGATATACATGGACACACCCAGATGGAATTCATAAGAACTGCATTGATTATATCCTTATAAATAAGAGATGGAAAACATCAGTGATGGGAACAAAAGTGATGAGGGGAGCAGACTTTGGAACATCACATGAACTACTACTTTCAAACATCCGTATTAAATTTCGGACAGACAGAGGAAGAAATCGAGAACTAGTCAGGTATAATCTAGATAAACTGAGGAACGAGGAAGTAAAAACTGCCTTCAAAGTAAGAGTAGGAGGACGTTTTGAACCACTAATAGGACTGGAGACAACAGAGGAAAAGTGGCGTCGGGGACGAGACATAATTAAAGAGGAAGCCGACAGTATTTTGGGAAGGAGAAGGAGAGCAAAGCAACAGTGGGTCACAGAGGAAGTATTTGATGCATGCCAAGAGAGGAGAGAAGCAGAAAAGACAAAGAATGAAAACCCATCCCAAGAAAACAAAGCAAATTATAGACAAAAATGCAGAGCAGTGGACAATAAATGCAAAAGAGCAAAAATAAAATGGATAGAAGACCTGTGTAAAACATGTGAGGAATGTTTCAGAAACGGCCATTCAAGACAGCTATTCACCGCAGTAGACAGATTAACAAGGGGTTGGAAAAACAATGGAATTGCTGTAAGAGATGCAGATGGCAACAAGGTATCAGCAACGGCTGATGTTGAGAAGATCTGGAAGACGCACTACGAGGAACAACTAAAAGGAAGTGGAAGACGGGTAACTGGAGAAGATTATCCAGAACTAAGAGGAGAGCTATGGAACATACAGGAAACGCCAGATCTCCTGATAGAAGAAGTGGGAAAAGCTTTAAGAGCTATGTCAAGTGGGAAAGCACCAGGAATAGATGGACTACCAAAGGAATTGCTTGAAGCTGGCGGTGAGATGATAGAAAGATGGTTGTGTGATTTATGCAGGGATATAGTTGATGAACAAGCAGCTCCAAATGATTAGATTGAAAACATTATAATTCCAACACACAAGAAAGGGGACACCACCTTATGCAAAAATTATAGGCCTATCAGTCTATTACCACATGCTTATAAAGTTTTAGCAAAAATCATACAAAGTAGAATAGCAAGGCAAGAAGAGGAAATAATTGATGAGGGTCAAGCAGGATTTAAGGCGGGTAGAGGAACAATCGATCATGTATTCACCTTCTCACAAATCATAGAAAAATTCTGGGAGAAGGAAAAAGTTCTGTATTGTGTTTTTATTGACATCAGGCAAGCGTTTGACTCCATATGGAGGGAAGGAATGATTAGGATTTTGAAGGAAAGGAGATTAGAACCAAAAATACTGGAAACCATCAGGAGATTGTATGAAAGGACATCGGCTAGAGTAAGAAAAGGAAAGTGTCTAACAGAAGAGTTCATAACCACTGGTGGGGTTATATAGGGTTTCCCACTATCACCACACCTCTTCAACCTATACTTGGAATGGGTTATGAGAATGGCACTTGGAGATTATGAGGGTGGCATAGATATAGGAGGGACAAAAATATCTAACATGAGGTATGCAGATGACATAGTGCTTTTAGCAGAAACTAAGGAGGAACTACAGAGAGTATTGAGAATGGTGGAGGAGCAGTGCAGTAGGTATGAATTAGTGATAAATAGAGAGAAAACCAAAAGTATGAAAATTGGACGCCAGAGAGAGGCCTTAGAAATACAGCTATCAGAGGGAGAAGTGGAACAAGTCAATGAGTTTGAATATTTGGGAGTGTTTTTCACAGCAGATGGAAAGATGGAAAGAGCAATTCAAGACCGAATCTCAAGTGGCCAGAAAGCATTTGGAAGGCTAAGAAGAATCTGGAAAGATAGAAATATATCCATTAAGTTGAAAATTAGGCTATTAAGAGCAATAGTATTCCCCACAGTGATATACGGTGCTGAATGCTGGATACTGAAGAAGAGAGAAGAGAAAAAGTTATTAGCCTTTGAAATGAAATGTCTGAGAAGAATCTGTGGTGTAAGATGGGAGGAGAGAATTACGAACGAGAGAGTGAGAGAAATGGCTGGTGTTGAGGACATAATTCTGATTAGAGTGGAAGATATTCAGAGGAGATGGTTTGGGCATGTACAGAGGATGGAACAGGACAGATGGCCAAAGATAGTGCTTCATGGTCAAGTGGCCGGAAATAGACCGAGAGGACGACCAAGAGATACATGGGTGAAAACCTTCAAGAAAGCAAATAGAGGCGAGACATTTCAGCAGCTGGCACAGATGGCATTGGATAGGAGTCTGTGGAGAGAATGGCGATATCAGATGCAGGACCCAACCCGGAGAATTCCGGACGGGATTTAGTGAGTGATATATATATATATATATATATATAACTATATATGTATATATATATATATGTATATATATATATATATATATATATCAACAAAATAGTGGCTGTTTATAACAAGCCATATGCCTCCCTTCGGGCTCTACTGAGAGGAGATTTCAATGGGTCTTCTCTGAATTGCTGGGTTCGGGATGGACTAAAACCCACAGTCATGGATGTATTGGTTACTTGCTATGAATCAATTGCATATGCCGTTACACATATGTATCTTCTACTTCAATGACATCTGCATTTGTGTAGATAAAGTCATTTCCAGGTCCTTCAAGGGACGATATTTTTGAAGTTTCCAGAAGAAGGTTATCGTTAGCGTACATTTTCGGTTAATACTACCTACAAAACATCTTGTATGCATCACTTTAGGCTCAGTAGGTATAACTAGAGTTTTTTTACCTGTTAGTAAGTTGAGTAGAAGGTGATACAATGGTTATTGGTGCAGAGATATCCACCATGAATCCTGGCTCGTGCAGTTGCATAAATATGATCTGTCCTTTTAGACATCTACAGCTGTGTGCAAGTTCCTACACTTTGTTAATACTTTTATTCAAATCCCCAAATAATTGGTTATTGCATATATTCGTAGGGGATATTACCTCTTTTGCTTGTAGTAGCTTACTTGAAGAACCACTGCCTACCAATCTCTTGGACGAGAGTTCGAGATCTACTTGAGCTCGATAGCTTCTAGTAGTGTCTGTAACCACAATCTCTTTGTGAGCTAGGTATGGGGGATTTGGGGCTTAGCCCACAGGTCTACCTGCTGAGTCATGAGCAGCCTTTGCCTGGTCCTCTCTGCTCCTAGCTTGATGGAGAGGTGACTTGGGAGCTGATCTTATGCATCTAAGATCAGCCTCTTTGGCATTATCCTGTCCCTTGTCTCTGCCATTCATGAGGGACCTTTAAGCCCAAGAGAATGTGCACACCTAATTTGGGTCCAACCGTTGCTAGGGGTACATTCGCACCGAGAAACGAAGCCTTCAAATGCATGTTTACACAGAGGATACTATGTATTACCCTTTCTGCCATTTTCAAATATATTTACATAAACTAATTTAATTCAAGGAAAATATCACCATGATATTTTCGCTATATTGAACTCTCTCTCTCTCTCTCTCTCTCTCTCTCTCTCTCTCTCTCTCTCTACCCAATTACTCCTTGCACTCTTCATTCAATCATCCTTAGAGAACCGAATCCTGCCAACATATCCCTCGCAAATACCACTCGATCCTTCTTGTTCTGAGAATTTTTATTTTTTTATTTTATGGTTACCATGACGACACAGGAACGCTGGTAACCTGTGTTTAGCGATGGTCTATTCTCACGTCATTTGTAGGTGTACGCTTCAGGATATATATATATATATATATATATATATTTATATATATACTTATATATATATGTGTAATGTATATACACATATATGTACATATATATGTTATTATATATGGAATATATACATATAGCCTATATATATATATATATATATATGTGTGTGTGTGTGTGTATATATATATATATATATATATAAATATATATGTATGTATGTACAGTATATATATGTGTGTGTGCGTGTGTGTATGTGTGTGACTGTCATAAATTATTGTGCGCGAACGCTGAACTCTGTTACAGGTAAAATGTGTTAAGTCTAATAAGTGATGCGGTTTAAGCCTAACTGTAAGAGTAGGCCTATATTTCCTTCCCATTGGAGATTTCTACAAAATCCAACAATTCAGCCTATTGACAGAGCAACATTGCATTCACTCGCTCAGAGTGATAAGCAATGCCACTCCAGCGATCATTAGAACAAGAAGGTGCTTTGTCTGAAGAGTATCGGGCTGTGTTAAGGCAAGAAAACTCGATTTATCCGTCGACATGAGACGTTTGTGTATGCACAAATATATCCCCGTATGTATGCATATATATATATATATATATATGTGTGTATATATATATATATATATATATACATATATCACTTATATATATGTGTATATACATATATCACCTATATATATATATATATATATACAGATACATATATATATATATCTATATATATCTATATATATATATATCTATCTATATATATATATATATATATATGTGTGTGTGTGTGTGTGTGTGTACCATAAAACAGGAAGGAAGGAAACAGTTGCTGACTGGCTACCCAAAATTCTTCTCAAAATGTAAAGAAGAAAACTTTTCCATCCACCTTTAAAACATAAATAGACATTTACAGGCTCAACATATCAAGTACAGATTGACCACTGAAATTGAAACGCCATCAACCGTCATCGGCTCAAGATACAACGCTGACACCCCCCCCCCCCAACACCTCTACCACACGCGCACCGCTATGCAACTTCCTCACAACTTTTTCTCAATTGTTAAATCATATTTTTTCATATTTGCTTCTTTATATATATATATATATATATATACACACATATATATATATATGTATATATATAATTATAATATATATATATATATATATATATATGTGTGTAATATATATATTATATACATGTATATATATATATACACACACACACGCACACACACACACACATATATATATATATATATATATAGAGAGAGAGAGAGAGAGAGAGAGAGAGAGAGAGTTGGAGGACTAATTAGGCCATAGTATGTTGAAGAATGTTGGAGACTGAGGGAGTGAGTGAGTGAGTGTTGGAGAAAGATTGATATGGTGTGACAATAATAGATGTAATAAAACTGAGACAGTAGAATTGATTATAATGTTTCTTATAATGAAATCTTTCAAATGAAAAAATTTTGAGTTCTCAGCTGAGAGGTCTGTGACAGATAATATATGGTTCTGATCGAAACATTGTGAGAAAAACGTCTGGTTTAGACAGCATTTCCCGTTGAGATAAGACTTTTTCATTTAATTTCGTCTCCATCGGAGATTTATTACAGAATGCTCAGGAAGGTACAGTAGACCTACAGAGAAAGATGTCTAGCAATAATGAGTCAAATCTTGAGGAGACTTTAAGACAGAAGGCCCAGATACAGACAACCTTTTCCTCCTCCTCCTAGTGATGTCCGTGAACAGCCCAGGACAGGAGAAAGAAGGTGACAGAAACACACCATTGGGGAAGATGCAGAGGCAGACTTCGTTTGGCTTTTTCAGATATGAAGTTGGATGGCTTTAAACAAGCACGAAATTCTCTCTCTCTCTCTCTCTCTCTCTCTCTCTCTCTCTCTCTGCGAGAGTGATGGGGGACTTTAGTTTGATCGCTCACAACAAACCAACCTAATAAAGTACGGGTGGCCCTAACTATTACACCTTTGCAAATCATTCCCCACGTTAAGGTGTCCCCACTCATAAAGAATATATATATATATATATATATATATATATATACTGTATGTGTGTATGTGTTCTGACAGAGTAGTCTACGATGTGTGAGTTATCAATTATGAGAGAGAGAGAGAGAGAGAGAGAGAGAGAGAGAGAGTGAGAGAGAGTTCAATTCCATATATTCCCTAAAATTATAAACTAAAATTGTAAAATTGTGCCCAACGTAAATGGTAGGCCAAGATCAGTATCAGTGTTAGAGAGGGAAATAATATTGTCAGCAGAAAAAGTTGAAATATCAAATCTAATTTTCTTTCAGAATGTATTTTTTTCTTTCAAGTTTCATTACAGACATTAATTTCTCTAAACAAAATGACAGTTTCAAATATATTCCTGAATAAAAAAGAAACCATCTTTCGATATGCAGTGAATCGAAGCCACTCAGGAGTTATCGTCGACCTTAAAGACAAGGGAATAGAGAAGGAAATCCTCCCACTGTCACGTACGCCCTTCTGGCATGGAAGAAATCGAGCAATTTCCCATAGACATATAGAGATGCTACTCTCTCTCTCTCTCTCTCTCTCTCTCTCTCTCTCTCTCTCTCTCTCATGAAATTATTTAATTAAGAATCATGATATTATGTAGGCGTTAATTAAAGATGTTGCCAAATTTGAAACATGACAGTCTCATGCATGAGGCCGAGCCTCCACTATAGGCCTAATGCTGAAATGTGTCCTATATGTGAATATCTCAGTCAATTTTGTTACATAATGATTTGTAAGTATTTTTATGAAAGAAAGAAAGAAAAACTATAATAGTGAAACCAATTATTTACTCTAAAGATTCAAAATCAATTATTAAATAGGAATTTTCTCATTTGAACCGAAATACTGTTGGATGTAAGTATCGGGAACATCAATGATCACATCAAATATTTGATTATTCAGTCATTACTTTCATTCACTTAAAACTCTCTCTCTCTCTCTCTCTCTCTCTCTCTCTCTCTCTCTCTCTCTTTTCGGAGTTTCATGATCAAATGAATAGAATTTTGAACGAAATTTTCTGAGAAAGAATTGATTCAAATAAGCTGTTTCGTTGTGATTAGATTTTCTCATTTTATTTCGTTACTGAGACATGTGAGTGAAGATCTCCTATTTCATTATTAATATATTTTCGATTTAGAACAGAGGCCGACGGGGAAGGCTACCTTTCTTTAGTATATAGACCAATCATAGTGTGAGCAGGGAGGCTAATCAGATGGACTTTGATTTAGTGTGGACGACTAAACTTGAAGTTTTATTTGTTAGTAAATCTCTCTCTCTCTCTCTCTCTCTCTCTCTCTCTCTCTCTCTCTCATTACTAAGTTTAAAACAAGTCTCCTTATAATAAGAATCAGTTGAAGAAGAGGAGACATCCCTTAGTCCTAAAGGAGGATTTTCTAGCATGTAAGATGACTCCTCATTAACAACTGCCTCGCCATCTGCCGGACTGGGGTTCGAGACCCGCTGAAACTTTATAGTTTCATGTGGTGTCTGCAACCTCACCATCCTTGCAAGCTAAGGATGGGGTGTTTGAGGGAACCTATAGGTCTACCTGCTGAGTCAACATTAACCATCCCCTGGCCTTCCCTGGTCCTAGCTTGGGTGAAGAAGGGACTTGGGCGCTGATCATATGTGTCTAGGGTCAGTCTCTAGGGCATTGTCACTGTCTCCTGCCATTGTCATTCGTGATTAACCTCTAAACACCGAGAGAAAAATAAGGTTTTTATATTTCTAGTATAAAATTAGCTAATCTCTTAAGGAAAGTACAGCCCTACTCTCTCTCTCTCTCTCTCTCTCTCTCTCTCTCTCTCTCTTTCTCTCTCTCTCTCTCTCTCATATCCAGAGACCTTTGCTTAGACTTCCGTCCTTACCCAAGCACACACATTCATGCACATACACAATTATGTTTCATATTTACCTAAAGGCAAAGAATCAACCGATATTTGCATTTAAGAACAAAGGAATAGCAGACAAAGAGTTATCAAATGTGTGTGTAAAAGAGAGAGAGAGAGAGAGAGAGAGAGAGAGAGAGAGAGAGAGAGAGAATTAAATCCCATATATACCCTATAATGCTAAAGCGTAGTTTCTTGTTAGTCTCACTTGTTGCCAAATGTAAATGGAAAGGCTAATGTTGTATGAGTCTTATTAAGGGAAAATGAAGGTGTTAGGAGGAGATTTGGCATCGCTGCTCATCGCTCACTCGAATCATACGGTTTATTTTTTTAATATAAATATATATATTTTGTTCATAATGTGTCATTTCTATTATATCATTTGTATAATGTTTTTATTTATTATAAAATACAAATTTTCATATATTTTCAAAATTATAGACCTATTAAAGTCTATAGAAGCTGAAACATCAACAATCCTTTGTTGATGGTATCAGCCTTGCATAAACACACGCACGCACACACACATTTACTGTAGCAAGTTGCTCCTTGCAACGGACCGTGGGTGTTAGTTGCAAGTTTCAATGTCCTCCTTTGAGGTCTCTAACCCTTTCCCAAGAACCCTTTATTTCTCCCAGTGTGACCGTCCCATCCCCGCTTCTCCTCCTTCCCTTCCGTCTCTCTCCCCTATCCTATCCAACCCTGCCACTTCACTAGACTAACTCCAATGGAAATAACTATCGTTTCCGGGTAATAATTCCCAGATTATTCAAATGATAAAGGAAATGACATAGAAAACAATGGTGTAGGCCTAGTGTTACGTATCAAATCCATTCACTTTATCCGAATCGCCCAGTAGACGTATTTGGTGTTCGGTTGTCTTCGATTCTAACTTCGACTCTGCATAAGTAGTTATCATATAAAAAGATAGGCGGTTTCAAGAATAGAATAGCCATATTCGAATCAAGTAACTAAGAAATACACTAAAATAAAGCACAAGTTACTAAAATAAAGCTATATTTTAGATTTAAATTTAAATTTTAAAAACGAAGCCGATGCCAACTTAAATCAAACGATTGAACTCGGAGGCGAAAAATCTTTTGAGTTCGTTCGTCGTGTGCTTCTTTGGTGTTTAATCTCTCTCTCTCTCTCTCTCTCTCTCTCTCTCTCTCTCTCTCTCTTTAATTATTAATCATAAAACAAGTCTCCTTTTAGTAAGAATCCGTTGAAGAAGAAACGTTCCTTAATCCTAATGGAGGAAATAGTGTTCATAGGACAGAGGCTGGTTTACAAGCAGTTTATGGAGTCTTGGTGGGAGACTAAGTAGTCCCTCCCCTAAAAGATTGATAAAAGAGATTTTGTGTCATGATGAATGAGGTGCAATGTACATGTTCCAAAGTAACTATCCTCGTCAAGGGATAGAGGAGGATAGGTATCTAGCCTCACCTCCTGACTCGTGCACACACTCACAGAGGCCTTATTACTACCTATCCTTTTGGCGCCTGTCCCTTATTACACATCACAACTTTGGGAATGTTGTCACGATGAAAAGCCTTTGGGGAAAGACAATTAATTCAACACCTCTATTACTCTTGTTTACTGTCTGACAATATGCCCGACTGGGGTTCGAGACCCTATCAACCTTTATAGTTTCTTGTGGTGTCTGCAACCCCACCATCCTTGCGAGCTAAGGATGGGAGGTTTGAGGGAACCTATAGGTCTACATGCTGAGTCATCGTGAGCCATTGCCTGGCCCTCCCTGGTCCTGGGTTGGGTGGAGAGGGGACTTGGGCGCTGATCATATGTGTAAAGGTCAGTCTGTAGGACATTGTCACTGATCTTTACCTGTGCCATTCATGAGCGACCTTTCAACGCTTAGAGGAAAATAAGGCTTTTATGATCCTGGCATCGTATTAGGCAGCTAAATATAGTAAAAGACACCCAAGCTCTCAAAGAGAGTATAGGCCTAGTCTCTCTCTCTCTCTCTTCTTAGACACAATTACATTTCATATATACCCATAAATATCGGATAGTGCTATTCAAAATCAAAGGAATTGCAGACAAAGTTATTAAATATGAGAGAGAGAGAGAGAGAGAGAGAGAGAGAGAGAGAGAGAGAGAATTAAATCCCATATATACCTTATAATGCTAAATCGTAGTTTCTTGTTAGTCTCACTTGTTGCCAAATGTAAATGGAACGTCTTATGCAGTATCAGTGTTATTAAGGGAATTAAAGGTGTCAGGAGGAAATTTGGCAACGCTGCTCATCGCTCACTCGAATCATTCGGTTTTTTAATATAAATAATTTTATTTTGTTCACAATATTTCACCGTATCCTACACTTTCCCTTCTCCTCCTCTTTCCTACCCTGATCCTCGGGTAATTAGGCTCAAAATATTCAGATAATAAAGGAAATGTACATAAAAAAGCAATGACGTAGGCCTAGTCTTACTTAATCGGCAAGTAGACGTCTTTAGTGTTCGAATGTCTTTAATTCTAACTTCGACTCTGCATAATTATATCATGGTAAAAGTTTTATTATATGGAATATGCATCTGAAAATCAAGAAACTTAGGCCTACTCTTAAATAAAGCACGAAATTCTCAAATAAAGTTATGATTAACGACACTAAATGCAAGATTCGTAAACGATGCCAAAGGAAATGAACGAAATTCATCCGTTATGAAGACGTCTACCAGAAATGAGCCTTACTCTCTGACATCGTCGTAAGGGCAGAACACCTTACTTTACTCCACATAACTGGAGACACACTCAAATGTTGTGTAGTCATTTACCTTTTTACTCATTTCATTTATTATTAACTATAAAATATTTCAGTTTTACTTCTCCGTCATATTAAATGAAACAGTGACTGAGACTAGAGGAACAAAATAGGTATCATTGTTCAAGCAAACAAGCGCCACTAGCTAGGCCTATGTTCTCATGCAACCTGCAGCAACACACTACACAGCTTAAATGTTTTCTTAGGTTTTACTTACATTCATTATTTGAATATTTTTCCTTATTATTGTTCGAAAATAGAAAATTGAATTGAAAGTTTTAAGCTGAAAACCAAGTTTTAACTACTGGTTTACTGTAGACTGTCATTCGTGTGATCTTGACCAAGTGATTTGTATACGAGTTGCTCTCTCTCTCTCTCTCTCTCTCTCTCTCGCTCTCTCTCTCTCTCTCCATTAACCCGTTTCCCTCACTCTATTCACCCATTACCCTCACACCATTCACTCGTTTCCCTCACCCTATTCACCTCTTACCCTCGACCTATTCACCCATTACCCTCACCCCATTCATCTAATACCATCACCCCATTAACCCATTTCCCTCGCCCCATTCACCCAATACCCTCACCCTCTTCACCCATTACCCTCACACCATTAACCCATTACCCTTACACAATTCACCCATTTCCCTAACCCAATTCACCCATTACCCTCATCACATAAACCCATTTCCCTCACTCTATTCTCCCATTACCCTCGACCCATTAACCAATCACCCTCACGCAATTCACCCATTACCCTCACCCTATTCACCCATTACCCTCATCACATAAAACCATTTCCCTCACCCTATTCACCCATTACCTTCGACCCATTAACCCATCACCCTCACCCAATTCACCCATTGCCCTCACCCTATTCACCCATTACCCTCACCCCAATCACCCATTACCCTCGTCACATAAACCCATTTCCCTCACCCTATTCACCCATTACCCTCACACCATTAACCCATTACCCTCACCCAAATCACCAGTTTCCCTCACCCCAAACACCCATTACCTTGTTCACCCGTTTCCCTCACTCCATTCACCCATTACCCTCACCCAATTCACCCATTACCCTCACCCCATTCACCCATTACCCTCATCACATAAACCCATTTCCCTCACCCTATTCACCCATTACCCTCACACCATTCACCCATTACCCTCACTCAATTCACCTGTTTCCCTCACCCCATTCACCCATTACCTTATTCACCTGTTTCCTTCACTCCATTCACCCATTACCCTCACCCTATTCACCCATTACCCTCACACCATTAACCCATTACCCTCACCCAATTCACCCATTACCCTCACCTTATTCACCCATTACCCTCATCACATAAACCCATTTCCCTCACCCTATTCACCCATTACCATCACACCATTAACCCATTACCCTCACCTTATTCACCCCTTACCCTCACCCCATTCACCCATTACCCTCATCACATAAACCCATTTCCCTCACCCTATTCACCCATTACACTCATCACATAAACCCATTTCCCTCACACTATTCACCTATTACTCTCACACCATTAACCCATTACCCTCACCCTATTCACCCATTACTCTCATCACATAAACCCATTTCCCTCACCCTATTCACCCACTACCCTCAAACTATTCACCCATTACCTTCACCCCATTCACCCATTAACCTCATCACATAAACCCATTTCCCTCACCCAATTCACCCATTACCCTCACACTATTAACCCATTACCCTCATCCTATTCACCCATTACCCTCAGCCCATTCACTCATTACCCTCATCACATAAAACCATTTCCCTCACCCTATTCACCCACTTCCCTGCCTCTATTCACCCATTCCCCTTACTCCATTCACCCATTATCCTCATCACATAAACCCATTTCCCTCACACCCATTACCCTAACCCTCTTCACCCATTACCCTCACCCCATTCACCCATTACCCTCACCCAATTCACCCGTTTCCCTCACTCTATTCACCCATTACTCTCACACCATTAACCCATTACCCTCACCCTACTCACCCATTACCCTCACCCCATTCACCCATTACCTTCATCATATAAACCCCTTTCCCTCACCCTATTCACCCATTACCCTCACACCATTAACCCATTACCCTCACCTTATTCACCCATTACCCTCACACCATTCACCCATTACCCTCATCATATAAACCCATTTCCCTCACCCTATTCACCCATTACCCTCACCCCATTCACCCATTACCCTCGTCACATAAACCCATTTCCCTCACCCTATTCACCCATTACCTTCACACCATTAACCCATTTCCCTCACCCTGTTCAACCATTACCCTCAGACCATTAACCCATTACCCTCACCCAATTCACCATATTCGCTCACCCCAAACACCCATTACCTTGTTCACCCGTTTCCCTCACTCCATTCACCCATTCCCCTCACCCAATTCACCCATTACCCTCACCCCATTCACCCATTACCCTCATCACATAAACCCATTACCCTCACCCTATTCACCCATTACCCTCAGACCATTCACCCATTACCCTCACTCAATTCACCTGTTTCCCTCACCCCATTCACCCATTACCTTATTCACCTGTTTCCTTCACTCCATTCACCCATTACCCTCACCCTATTCACCCATTACCCTCAAACAATTAACCCATTACCCTCACCCAATTCACCCATTACCCTCACCCTATTCACCCATTACCCTCATCACATAAACCCATTTCCCTCACCCTATTCACCAATTACCATCACACCATTAACCCATTACCCTCACCTTATTCACCCATTACCCTCACCCCATTCACCCATTACGCTCATCACATAAACCCATTTCCCTCACTCCCATTACCCTCACCCCATTCACCCATTGCCCTCACCACATTCACCCATTATCCTCATCACATGAACCCATTTCCCTCACCCTATTCACCCATTACCTTCACACCATTAACCCATTACCCTCACACTATTCACCCATTACCCTCACCCCATTCACCCATTACCCTTATCACATAAACCCATTTCCCTCACCCTATTCACCCATTACCCTCATCACATAAACCCATTTCCCTCACCCTATTCACCCATTACCCTCATCACATAAACCCATAAACCCAAAATTTATCATTAATTGAATGCCAAGTAACAAACTACCAATTAGCTAAGATGGTGAAGATGGGTTGATTTCAATTCTAAGTACAAAATACCTGAATTCGACAGGTATAAGTACAGAAGAATCGTCATTGACTTTTATCTTTCTTCGTGGCCAAGTGGCTTAGTCACTGTCTATACAAGCTTGCTGACCAGGGTTCGATTCCCGGCCGGACACAAGCTCTTGTCTTTGTGTGATTTCGCCTGGGGCTCTGATCCCGAGGTCGTTAAGAAAATCCAGACATTAATGTATCAAAAATATATATGGCTTATTTGAATATGAAAAACACGTAAAAACGTGCAAAATTTATCATATATATATATATATATATATATATATATATATATATATATATATATATATATATATATATATATATATATATATATATATATATATATATATATATATATATATATATAATGGCCAGTTTTCATCATCAGCGCTGATTGGTAATAGGAGATTTTTGCCTGCTCGTTCATAGCAGACCAACCTAGTATAGGTACCCCTGACTAGTAGCCTACACTTTTGCTGCTCATGGCGATACGCAAACCCTTTCACCACTTAAGGTGTCCACACTTGGAAAGGATTACCTTATATCTGAGGTCATTGATAAACAGTAAGCCATTTTACGAGGTCATAGACATATGAAATAAGTACATTTAATTGTTTAATATATATTACTGGAAAGATAAGTCACGGGGGGGGGGGGGCGTTGAGTAAGTACCTATGATTAAGGTGTGACTGACAGGTGAGAGAGTTGATGGTTGGACCAAGTGGCTAACGAAATTTAGACCTTTTTTTATCCACGATTAATTTTGGTTAGAGTTGAAGTTATTCATTACTTTGGTTTTGCCTTTTTCAATTGTAAAATCTTTGTATGCACTGTGGGATTTATGCTAATTATAATAATTAATGGGACTTAGTTAATTTATAAATACAGCGAACTGATCTGTCTATTTGTGTATTTGATTTATATATTACTGATGTATTTTTTTTATTTATAATTACATATCTATGAAATAAAAATAATTATTCCTGATGTAATTAAGTTATAATAATATAATTGAAAAAAATACCGATAGCATTCTATTTTTTACGTAGAGATAAACAATAAAAATCCTGGAATAAATGTTGCCAGACATTTATCGTTTTAAAAACGGATATATTGACGTAAAGGAGTGATATTACGATCACCATCCCATACAAGATAATAACAAAGTAAAGTAAAAAATACGGCTGAGAGGTATATTTTTTCTACGGAGAATTTCCAATGAAAATGACGTTTTTTAAAGTGTATTGATATGATTAGGTTATTAGGAAAGTGCTTTTATATTAGCCATCAATTAAGTGTGAATATATTGATTAAATCATAAATGGTGTAACTATTATTAATTTAAAGGTGTAATTTCTTATTCATTAATAGAATTATTCATTTAGAGGAATTTTTGAACATTTAGGCCTATTTTTGACTTTAGGATATCAATTCATAGTCCTTTTTTATCCTTCGTAAACACGTTGATTTTCCTTTGAGAAACGAGTGTGTTCGTTAACCAGGGTTTTCAGAACAGGCCATTTGAGTTGTTCATGAAGACATCTCGATTTGTTAACCTGTTAAAAATCGTGGTGCCAAAGATAGGTTTTAGCAATATTATTAATTTCAAGAATTCGTGATTAAATCCCCAGAATTTGCGGTTAAACTCTCCAGAATTTGTATTTACATCCAGCGAATTCAAGGTTAAATCGTCCTACGATTTGGTGTTAAATAGAGAATTTGTGGTGAAATCCCCCTAGGATTCGTGGTTAAATCCCCCTAGGATTCGTGGTTAAATCCCCCTAGGATTCGTGGTTAAATTCCCCTAGGATTCATGGTTAAATTCCCAGATTTGTGGTTAAATCCCCGAATTCGTGGTTAAATCCTCGCAGGATTCGTGGTTAAATTCCCAGAATTTGTGGTTAATTCTCCAGAATTCGTGGTTAAATCCACCTAGGATTCGTTGTTAAATTCCCCGAATTTGTGGTTAAATTCTCGTAGGATTCGTGGTTAAATTCCCAGAATTTGTGGTTATATTCTCCAGAATTTGTGGTTAAATTCACCTAGGATTCGTTGTTAAATTCCCCGAATTCGTGGTTAAATCCTCGTAGGATTCGAGGTTAAATTCCCAGAATTTGTGGTTAATTCTCCTGATTTCGTGGTTAAATCCACCTAGGATTCGTTGTTAAATTCCCCGAATTCGTTGTTAAATCCCTAAGGTTTCGTGGTTAAATCCTCAGATATCATGTTTAAATCCCCCAGGATTCAGTGTTAAATCCGCAAGGATTCTGGGTAAAATCTCCCCAAGGATTCAGGGTAAAATCTCCCCAAGGATTCAGGGTAAAATCTCCCCAAGGATTCTGGGTAAAATCTTCCCAAGGATTCAGGGTAAAATCTCCCCAAGGATTCTGAGTAAAATTTCCCCAAGGATTCAGGGTAAAATCTCCCCAAGGATTCTGGGTAAAATCTTCCCAAGGATTCTGGGTAAAATCTCCTCAAGGATTCCGGGTAAAATCTCCCCAAGGATTCTGAGTAAAATTTCCCCAAGGATTCTGAGTAAAATATCTCCAAGGATTCAGGGTAGAATCTCCCCAAGGATTCTGATTAAAATTTCCCCAAGGATTCAGGGTAAAATCTCCCCAAGGATTCTGTGTAAAATCTCTCCAAGGATTCTGGGTAAAATCTCCCCAAGAATTCTGGGTAAAATCTCCCCAAGGATTCTGGGTAACATCTCCCCAAGGATTTTGGGTAAAATCTCTCCAAGGATTTTGGGTAAAATCTCACCAAGGATTCAGGGTAAAATCTCCCCAAGGATTCAGGGTAAAATCTCCCAAAGGATTCAGGATAAAATCTCCCCAAGGATTCTGGGTAAAATCTCCCCAAGGATTCTGAGTAATATTTCCCCAAGGATTCTGAGTAAAATCTCCCCAAGGATTCAGGGTAAAATCTCCCCGAGAATTCTGAGTAAAATTTTCCCAAGGATTAAGGGTAAAATCTCCCCAAGGATTCTGTTTAAAATCTCCCCAAGGATTCTGGGTAAAATCTCCCCAAGGATTCTGGGTAAAATCTTCCCAAGGATTCTGGGTAAAATCTCCCCAAGGATTCTGGGTAAAATCTTCCCAAGGATTTTGGGTAAAATCTCCCCAAGGATTCTGGGTAAAATCTTCCCAAGGATTCTGGGTAAAATTTCCCCAAGGATTCTGAGTAAAATCTCCCCAAGGATTCAGGGTAAAATCTCCCCAAGGATTCTGAGTAAAATTTCCCCAAGGATTCAGGGTAAAATCTCCCCAACGATTCTGTGTAAAATTTCTCCAAGGATTCTGGGTAAAATCTCCTCAAGGATTCTGGGTAAAATCTTCTCAAGGATTCTGGGTAAAATCTCCCCAAGGATTCTGGGTAAAATCTCCCCAAGGATTCAGGGTAAAATCTCCCCAAGGATTCGGGATTAAATCCCATACAGGATTTTCGGTTAAATTTCCCCATAGGATTTGTGGTTAAATTTCCCCATAGGATTTGGGGTTAAATTTCCCAACAGTGTTTGAGGTTAAATCCTCCCAGGATTTTGGGTTACATCCCCTAGGATTCGTGGGTAAATGA
>NC_090747.1:112913530-112930946 GCF_036898095.1 Palaemon carinicauda | reverse complement strand
AACGATTGAATAAGATAATGGGTGAATGGGGTGAGGGAAACGGGTGAATTGGGTCAGGGTAAAGGGTTAATGGTGTGAGGGTAATGGGTGAATAGGGTGATGGAAATGGGTGAGAGGGAAATGGTTATATGTGATGAGGGTAATGGGTGAATGGGGTGAGGGTGATGGGTGAATAGGGTGAGGGTAATGGGTTAATGGGTCGAGGGTAATGGGTGAATAGGGTGAGGGAAATGGGTTTATGTGATAAGGGTAATGGGTGAATGGGGTGAGGGTAAAGGGTGAAAAGGGTGAGGGTAATGGGTTAATGGTGTGAGGGTGATGGGTGAATAGGGTGAGGGAAATGGAAGTCAGGGAAATAGGTTTATGTGATGAGGGTAATGGGTGAATGTGATGAAGGTAATGGGTGAATAGGGTGAGGGTAATGGGTTAATGGTGTGAGGGTAATGGGTGAATAGGGTGAGGGAAATGGGTTTATGTGATAAAGGTAATGAGTGAATGGGGTGAGGGTAATGGGTGAATAGGGTGAGGGAAATGGGTGATTAGGATGAGGGAAATGGGTTTATGTGATGAGGGTAATGAGTGAATGGGGTGAGGGTAATGGGTGAATAGGGTGAGGGTAATGGGTTAATGGTGTGAGGGTAATGGGTGAATAGGGTGAGGGAAATGGGTTTATGTGATAAAGGTGATGGGTGAATGGGGTGAGGGTAATGGGTGAATAGGGTGAGGGAAATGGGTTTATGTGATGAAAGTAATGAGTGAATGGGGTGAGGGTAATGGGTGAATAGGGTGAGGGTAATGGGTTAATGGTGTGAGGGTAATGGGTGAATAGGGTGAGGGAAATGGGTGAATAGGGTGAGGGAAATGGGTTTATGTGATGAGGGTAATGAGTGAATGGGGTGAGGGTAATGGGTGAATAGGGTGAGGGTAATGGGTTAATGGTGTGACTGTAATGGGTGAATAGGGTGAGGGAAACGGGTTTATGTGATGAGGGTAATGGGTGAATGGGGTGAGGGTAATGGGTGAATAGGGTGAAGGAAATGGGTTTATGTGATGAGGGTAATGGGTGAATGGTGTGAGGGTAATTGGTGAATAGGGTGAGGGAAATGGGTTTATGTGATGAATTGAAATTTGTTTATGTGATGAGGGTAATGTGTTTATGTGTTGAGGGTAATGGGTGAATAGGGTGAGGGTAATGGGTGAATAGGGTTAGGAAAATAAGTGTGAGGGAAATGGGTTTATGTGATGAGGGTAATGGGTGAATAGGGTAAAGGAAATGGGTTTAAGTGATGAGGGTAACGGGTGAATGAGGTGAGAGTAATATGTGACTGGGGTGAGGGTAATGAGATAATGGTGTGAGGGTAATGGGTGAATAGGGTGAGGGAAATGGGTGAATAATGTGAGGGAAATGGGTTTATGTGATTATGGTAATGGGTGGATGGGGTGAGGGTAATGGGTGAATAGGGTGAGGGTAATGGGTTAATGGTATGAGGGTAATGGGTGAATAGGGTGAGGGAAATGGGTGTCAGGGAAATGGGTTTATTTGATGAGGGTAATGGGTGAATGGGGTGAGGGTAATGGGTGAATGGGGTGAGGGTAATGGGCTAATGGTGTGAAGGTAATGGGTGAATAGGGTGAGGGAAATAGGTTTATGTGATGGGGGTAATGGGTGAATAGGGTGAGGGAAATGGGTGAATAGGGTGAGGGAAATGGGTTCATGTGATGAGGGTAATGAGTGAATGGGGTGAGGGTAATGGGTGAATAGGGTGAGGGTAATGGGTGAACAGGGTGAGGAAAATGGGTTTATGTGATTACGGTAATGGGTGAATAGGGTGAGGGTTTTGGGTGAGTTGGGTGAGGAAAATGGGTTTATGTGATGAGGATAATGGGTGAATAGGGTGAGGGAAATGGGTGTGAGGGAAATGGGTGTGAGGGAAATGGGTTTATATGATGAGGGTAATGGGGGAATAGGGTGAGGGTAATGGGTTAATGGTGTGAGGGTAATGGGTGAATAGGGTGAGGGAAATGGGTGTGAGGGTAATAGGTGAATCGGGTGAGGGTAATGGGTGAAAAGGGTGTTGGAAATGGGTTTATGTGATGAGGGTAATGGGTGAATGGGGGTGAGGGTAATGGGTGAATAGGGTGAGGGTAATGGGTGAATAATATGAGGGAAATGGGTTTATATGATGAGAGTAATGGGTGGATGGGGTGAGGGTATTGGGTGAATAGGGTGAGGGTAATGAGTTAATGGTGTGAGGGTAATGGGTTAATGGTGTGAGGGTAATGGGTGAATAGGGTGAAGGAAATGGGTTTATGTGATGAGGGTAATGGGTGAATGGGGGTGAGGGTAATGGGTGAATAGGGTGAGGGTGATGGGTTAATGGTGTGAGGGTAATGGGTGAATAGGGTGAGGGAAATGGTTTTATTTGATGAGGATAATGGAGGAATGAAGTGAGGGTGATGGATGAATAGGGTGAGGGTAATGGGTGAATTGAGTGAGGGTAATGGGTGAATGGAGTGAAGGAAACAGGTGAATAAGGTAATGGGTAATGGGGTGAGAGAAACGGGTGAATTAGGTAAGGGTAATGGGTGAATGGTGTGCAGGTAATGGGTGAATAGGGTGAGGGTAAGGGGTTAATGGTGTGAGGGTAATGGGTGAATAGGGTGAGATAAATGGGTGTGAGGGAAATGGGTTTATGTGATGGGGGTAATGGGTAAATGAGGTGAGGGTAATGGGTGAATAGGATGAGGGTAATGGGTGAATGGAGTGAGGGAAACGAGTGAATAAGGTAATGGTTGATTGTGGTGAGGGAAACGGGAGAATTGGGTGAGGGTAATGGGTTAATGGTGTGAGGGTAATGGGTGAATAGGGTGAGGGTAATGGGTGTGTGGGAAATGGGTTTATGTGATGAGGGTAATGGGTGAATGGGGTGAGGGCAATGGGTGAATTGGGTGAGGGTGATGGGTTAATGGGTGAACAGGGTGAGGGAAATGGGTTTATGTGATGAGGGTAATGGGTGAATGGGATGAGGGTAATGGGTGATTATGGTGAGGGTAATTGGTGAATTGGGTGAGGGTGATGGGTTGATGGGTCGAGGGTGATGGGTGTATAGGGTAAGGGAAATGGGTTTATTTGATGAGGGTAATGGGTGAATGGGGTGAGGGTAGTGGGTGAATAGGGTGAGGGTAATGGGTGAATAAGGTGTTTGAAATGTGTTTATGTGATGAGGGTAATGGGTGAATGGGGGTGAGGGTAATGGGTGATTAGGGTGAGGGTAATGGGTGAATAATGTGAAGGAAATGGGTTTATGTGATGAGGGTAATGGGTGGATGGGGTGAGGGTAATGGGTGAATAGGGTGAGGGAAATGGGTTTATGTGATGAGGGTAATGGGTGAATGGGGTGAGGGTAATGGGTGAATAATGTGAAGGAAATGGGTTCATGTGATGAGGGTAATGGGTGGATGGGGTGAGGGTAATGGGTGAATAGGGTGAGGGAAATGGGTTCATGTGATGAGGGTAATGGGTGGATGGGGTGAGGGTAATGGGTGAATAGGGTGAGGGTAATGGGTTAATGGTGTGAGGGTAATGGGTTAATGGTGTGAGGGAAATGGGTTTATGTGATGAGAGTAATGGGTGAATGGGGTGAGGGTAGTGGATGAATAGGGAGACGGTGATGGGTGAATAGGGTGAGGGAAATGCGTTTATGTGATGAGGGTAATGGGTGAATGGGGGTGAGGGTAATGGGTGAATAGGGTGAGGGTATTGGGTGAATAATGTGAAGGAAATGTGTTTATGTGATGAGGGTAATGGGTGGATGGGGTGAGGGAAATGGGTGAATAGGGTGAGGGAAATGGGTTTATGTGATGAGGGTAATGGGTTTATGTGATGAGGGTAATGGGTGAATAGGGTGAGGGTAATGGGTGAATAATGTGAAGGAAATGGGTTTATGTGATGAGGGTAATGGGTGGATGGGGTGAGGGTAATGGGTGAATAGGGTGAGGGGAATGGGTTTATGTGATGAGGGTAATGGATGAATGGGGTGAGGGTAAGGGGTGAATAGGGTGAGGGTAATGGGTGAATAAGTGTGAGGGAAATGAGTTTATGTGACGAGGATGATGGGTGATTGGGGTGAGGGTAATGGGTGAATAGGGTGAGGGTGATGAGTTAATGGTGTGAGGGTAATGGGGGAATAGGGTGAGGGAAATGGGTTAATGTGATGAAGGTAATGGAGGAATGAGGCGAGGGTGATGGGTGAATAGGGTGAGGGTAATGAGTGAATTAGGTGAGGGTAATGGGTTAATGGTGTGAGGGTAATGGGTGAATAGGGTGAGGGTAATGGGTGAATGGAGTGAAGGAAACAGGTGAATAAGGTAATGGGGAATGGGGTGAAGGAAACGGGTGAATTGGGTGAAGGTAATGGGTGAATGGTGTGCGGGTAATGGGTGAATTGGGTGAGGGTAAGGGGTTAATGGTGTGAGGGTAATGGGTGAATAGGGTGAGGTAAATGGGTGTGAGGGAAATGGGTTTATGTGATGAGGGTAATGGGTGAATGGGGTGAGGGTAATGGGTGAATAGGGTGAGGGTAATGGGTGAATGGAGTGAGGGAAACGGGTGAATAAGGTAATGGGTGATTGTGGTGAGGGAAACAGGAGAATTGGGTGAGGGTAATGGGTTAATGGTGTGAGGGTAATGGGTGAATAGGGTGAGGGTAATGGGTTAATAGTGTGAGGGTAATGAGTGAATAGGGTGAGGGAAATGGGTTTATGTGATGAGGGTAATGGGTGAATGGGGTGAGGGCAATGGGTGAATTGGGTGAGGGTGATGGGTTAATGGGTGAATAGGGTGAGGGAAATTGGTTTATGTGATGAGGGTAATGGGTGAATAGGGTGAGGGTAATGGATTAATGGTGTGAGGGTAATGGGTGAATAGGGTGAGGTAAATGGGTGTGAGGGAAATGGGTTTATGTGATGAGGGTAATGGGTGAATGGGATTAGGGTAATGGGTGTATAGGGTGAGGGTAATGGGTGAATGGAGTGAGGGAAACGTGTTAATAAGGTAATGGTTGATTGTGGTGAGGGAAACGGGAGTATTGGGTGAGGGTAATGGGTTAATGGTGTGAGGGTAATGGGTGAATACGGTGAGGGTAATGGGTTTATGGTGTGAGGGTAATGAGTGAATAGGGTGAGGGAAATGGTTGTGAGGGAAATGGGCTTATGTGATGAGGGTAATGGGTGAATGGGGTGAGGGCAATGGGTGAATTGGGTAAGGGTGATGGGTTAATGGGTGAATAGGGTGAGGGAAATGGGTTTATGTGATGAGGGTAATGGGTGAATGGGGTGAGGGTAATGAGTGATTAGGGTGAGGGTAATGGGTGAATTGGGTGAGGGTGATGTGTTAATGGGTCGAGGGTAATGGGTGTATATGGTGAGGGAAATAGGTTTATGTGATGAGGGTAATGGGTGAATGGGGTGAGGGTAATAAGTGAATAGGGTGAGGGTAATGGGTGAATGGGGTGAGGGTGATAGGTTAATGGGTCGAGGGTAATGGGTGAATGGGGTGAGGGTAATGAGTGAATAGGCTGAGAGTAATGGGTGAATGGGGTGACGGAAACGAGTGAATGGGGTGACGGAAACGGGTAAATAAGGTAATGGCTGAATGGGGTGAGGGAGACGGGTGAATTGGGTAAGGGTAATGAGTGAAGAGGGTGAGGGTAGTGGGTGAACTGGGTGAGGGAAATTGGTTAATGGGGTGATGGTATCAGATGAATGGGGTGAGGGTAATGGGTAAATAGGGTGAGGGTGATGGGTTAATAGGGTGAGGGAAATGGGTTTATGTGATGAGGGTAATGGGTGAATGGGGTGAGGGTAATGGGTGAATAGGGTGAGGGTAATGAGTTAATGGTGTGAGGGTAATGGGTGAATAGGGTGAGGGAAATGGGTGTGAGGGAAATGGGTTTATGTGATGAGGGTATTGGAGGAATAGGATGAGGGTAATGGGTGAATAGGGTGAGGGTAATGGGTGAATTGGGTGAGGGTAATGGGTTAATGGTGTGAGGGTAATGGGTGAATAGGGTGAGGGTAATGGGTGAATGGAGTGAAGGAAACGGGTGAATAAGGTAATGGGTGAATGGGGTGAAGGAGACGGGTGAACTGGGTGAGGGTAATGGGTGAATTGGGTGAGGGTAATGGGTGAATGGGGTGAGGGAAATTGGTTAATGGGGTGATAGTATTAGATGAGAGAGAGAGAGAGAGAGAGAGATAGATAGCAACTCGTATACATATCACTTGGTCAAGATCACACGAATGACAGTCTACAGTAAACCAGTAGTTAAATCTTCGTTTTAAGCTTAAAATTTTCAATTTAATTTTCTATTTTCGAACAATAATAACGAAAAATATTCAAATAATTAATGTAAGTAAAACCTAAGAAAACATTTAAGCGGTGTAGTGTGTTGCTGCAGGTTGCATGAGAACATAGGCCTAGCTAGTGGAGCTTGTTTGCTTGAACAATGATACTTATTTTGTTCCTCTATCTCACTGTTCCATCTAATATGACGGAAAAGTAAAACTGAAATATTTTATAGTTAATAATAAATGAAATTAGTAAAAAGGTAAATAACTACACAACATTTTAGTGTGTATCCAATTATCTGGGGTAAGGTGTTCTGCCCTTACGATGTCAGAGAGTAAGGGTCATTTCTGGTATACGTATTCATAACGGAAGAATTTTCGTTCGATTTCATTTGGCATCGGCTTCGTTTACGAATCTTGCATTTAGTGTCGTTAATCATAACTTTATTTGAGAATTTCGTGCTTAATTTAAGAGAAGGCCTAAGGTTCTTGATTTTCAGATGCATATTCCATGTAATAAAACTTTTACCATGATATAATTATGCAGAGTCGAAGTTAGAATTAAAGACATTCGAACACTAAAGACGTCTACTTGCCGATTAAGTAAAACTAGGCCTACGTAATTGTTTATGTACATTTCCTGTATTATCTGAACATTTTGAGCATAATTACCCGAGGGTCAGGGTAGGAAAGAGGAGAAGGGAAAATGTAGGATACGGTATAGGATAGGGGAGGGACTTGATAGGGTACGGGAAGGACTAGTGTGTAGCAACTTGCTATTATAAATGTGAGTGTGCGTGCGTGTGTTTGGTCAAGGCTAAAACCTTCAACACAGGATTCGTAATGTTCCAGCTTTCCTAAACCTTTATTAGATCTATAATTTGGAATATATTCGAAAATTTGCATTTTATAATATATATGAACATTATATAGATGGTAAATATAATAAAAATAACAATAAATGACACATTGTGAACAAAATAGAAATATCTAAATAAAAAAATCGAATGATTCGAGTGAGCGATGAGCAGCGTGCCAAATTTCCTCCTGACACCTTTATTTCCCTTAATAACACTGATACTGCATAAGACGTTCTATTTACATTTGGCAACAAGTGAGACTAACAAGAAACTACGCTTTAGCATTATAGGGTATATGTGGGATATTCTCTCTCTCTCTCTCTCTCTCTCTCTCTCTCTCTCTCTCTCTCTCTCTCTCTCTCTCTCTCTTAGACACAATTACTTCCTTTGCTTTTGAATAGCATTATCCGATGTTTATGGGTATATATGAAATGTCTCTCTCTCTCTCTCTCTCTCTCTCTCTCTCTCTCTCTCTCTCTCTTAGACACAATTACTTCCTTTGCTTTTTAATAGCATTATCCAATGTTTATGGGTATATATGAAATGTCTCTCTCTCTCTCTCTCTCTTCTTAGACACAATTACATTTCATATATACCCATAAACATCGGATAATGCTATTCAAAAGCAAAGGAAGTAATTGTGTCTAAGAAGAGAGAGAGAGAGAGAGAGAGAGAGAGAGAGAGAGAGAGAGAGAGAGAGAGAGAATAGGCCTATACTCTCCTTGAGAGCTTGGGTGTTTTACTAAATTTAGCTGCCTAATGATCATAAAAGCCTTATTTTCCTCTAAGCGTTTAAAGGTCGCTCATGAATGGCACAGGTAAAGGTCAGTGACAATGTCCTACAGACTGACCTTTACACATATGATCAGCGCCCAAGTCCCCTCTCCACCCAAGCCAGGACCAGGGAGGGCCAGGCAATGGCTCATGACTCAGCATGTAGACCTATAGGTTCCCTCAAACCTCCCATCCTTAGCCCGCAAGGATGGTGGGGTTGCAGACACCACAAGAAACTATAAAGGTTGATGGGGTCTCGAACCCCAGTCCGGCAGATTGCTAGACAGTAAACAAGAGTAATAGAGGTGTTGAATTAATTGTCTTTCCCCAAAGGCTGTTAATCGTGACATTCCCAAAGTTGTGATGTGGAAGGGACAGGCGCCAAAAGGATAGGTAGTAATAAGGCCTCTGTGAGTGTGCACGAGTCAGGAGGTGAGGCTAGATACCTATCCTCTATCCCTGGACGAGGATAGTTACTTTGGAACATGTACATTGCACCTCATTCATCATGACACAAAATCTCTCTTATCAATCTTTTAGGGGAGGCACTACATAGTCTCGCACCAAGACTCCATAAACTGCTGGTAAACCAGCCTCTGTCCTATTAACAATATTTCCTCCATTATGATTAAGGAACGTTTCTTCTATAACGGATTTTTACTAAAAGGAGACTTGTTTTATGATTAACAATGAGAGAGAGAGAGAGAGAGAGAGAGAGAGAGAGAGAGAGAGAGAGAGAGAGAGAGAGAGAGAGATTAAACACCAAAGAAGCACACGACGAACGAACTCAAAAGATTTTTCGCCTCCGAGTTCAATCGTTTGATTTAAGTTGGCATCGGCTTCGTTTTTAAAATTTAAATTTAAATCTGTAAATTATAGTTTTATTTTAGTAACTTGTGCTTTATTTTAGTGTATTTCTTAGTTACTTGATTCGAATATGGCTATTCTATTCTTGAAACCGCCTATCTTTTTATATGATAACTACTTATGCAGAGTCGAAGTTAGAATTGAAGACAACCGAACACCAAATACGTCTACTGCGCGATTCGGATAAAGTGAATGGATTTGATACGTAAAACTAGGCCTACGCCATTGTTTTCTATATAGGTTTCCTCTCTTATTTGAATAATCTGGGCATTATTACCCGGAAACGATAGTTATTTCTATTGCAGTTAGTCTAGTGAAGTGGCAGGGTTGGATAGGATAGGCGAGAGATGGAAGGGAAGGAGGAGAAGCGGGGATGGGAAGGTCACACTGGGAGAAATAAAGGGTTCTTGGGAAACGGTTAGAGACGGGGGATAATAATGTCTCCTAATTGACTTTAAAAGGAGGACATTGAAACTTGCAACTAACACCCACGGTCCGTTGCAAGGAGCAACTTGTTACAGTAAATGTGTGGGCGTGCGTGTATTTATGCAAGGCTGATACCATCAACAAAGAATTGTTGATGTTTCAGCTTCTATATACTTTAATAGGTCTATAATTTTGAATATATTTGAAAATTTGTATTTTATAATAAATAAAAACATTATACAATTGATATAATAGAAATGACACATTATGAACAAAATAAATATATTTATATTAAAAAAAAACCGTATGATTCGAGTTAGCGATGAGCAGCGATGCCAAATTTCCTCCTAACACCTTCATTTTCCCTTAATAAGACTCATACCACATTATCCTTTCCATTTACATTTGGCAACAAGTGAGACTAACAAGAAACTACGCTTTAGCATTATAGGGTTTATATGGGATTTAATTCTCTCTCTCTCTCTCTCTCTCTCTCTCTCTCTCTCTCTCTCTCTCTCTCTCTTTTACACACACATTTGATAACTCTGTCTGCTATTCCTTTGTTCTTAAATGCAATTATCCGTTGATTCTTTGCCTTTAGGTAAATATGAAACATAATTGTTTATGTGCATGAATGTGTGTGCTTGGGTAAGGACGGAAGTCTAAACAAAGGTCTCTGGATATGAGAGAGAGAGAGAGAGAGAGAGAGAGAGAGAGAGAGAGAGAGAGAGAGAGTAGGGCTGTACTTTCCTTAAGAGATTAGCTGATTTTATCTATACCCAAATACTATACTAGAAATATAAAAACCTTATTTTTCTCTGGGTGTTTAGAGGTTACTCACGAATGACAGTGGCAGGAGACAGTGACAATGCCCTAGAGACTGACCCTATTCACATATGATCAGCGCCCAAGTCCCTTCTTCACCCAAGCTAGGACCAGGGAAGGCCAGGGCATGGTTAATGATGACTCAGCAGGTAGACCTAAAGGTTCCCTCAAACACCCCATCCTTAGCTTGCAAGGATGGTGAGTTTGCAGACACCACATGAAACTATAAAGTTTCAGCGGGTCTCGAACCCCAGTCCGGGAGATTTCCAGGCAGTTGTTAATGAGGAGTCATCTTATATGCTTAAAAAATCCTCCTTTATGACTAAGAAATGTCTCCTCTTCTTCAACTGATTCTGATTATAAGGATACTTGTTTTATACTTAGTAAGAGAGAGAGAGAGAGAGAGAGAGAGAGAGAGATTTACTAACAAATAAAACTTCAAGTTTAATCGTCCACACTAAACCAAAGTCCATCTGATTAGCCTCCCTGCTCACACTATGATTGGTCTACATACTCAAGTAAGGTAGCTTCCCCCGTCGGCCTCTGTTCTAAATCGAAAATATATCAATAATGAAATAGGAGATCTTCACTCACATGTCTCAGTAACGAAATAAAATGAGAAAATCTAATCACAACGAAACAGCTTATTTGAATCAATTCTTTCTCAGAAAATGTTGTTCAAAATTCTATTCATTTGATCATGAAACTCCGAGAAGAGAGAGAGAGAGAGAGAGAGAGAGAGAGAGAGAGAGAGAGATATTTGAGTTTTAAGTGA
Organism: Palaemon carinicauda; assembly: GCF_036898095.1. Taxonomy (NCBI): domain Eukaryota; kingdom Metazoa; phylum Arthropoda; class Malacostraca; order Decapoda; family Palaemonidae; genus Palaemon; species Palaemon carinicauda. Next base: position 112,920,071 of record NC_090747.1, on the reverse strand, counting down.
ATGAAAGTAATGACAGAATAATCAAATATTTGATGTGATCATTGATGTTCCCGATACTTATATCCAACAGGTTTTCGGTTCAAATGAGAATATTCCTATTTAATAATTGATTTTGAATCTTTAGAGTAAATAATTTGTTTCACTATTATATTTTTTCTTTCTTTCTTTCATAAAAAATACTTATAAATCATTATGTAACAAAATTGACTGAGATATTCACATAAAGGACACATTTCAGCATTAGGCCTATAGTGGAGGCTCGGCCTCATGCATGAGACTGTCATGTTTCAAATTTGGCGACATCTTTAATTAACGCCTACATAGTATCATGACTCTTAATTAAATTATTTCATGAGAGAGAGAGAGAAAGAGAGAGAGAGAGAGAGAGAGAGAGAGAGAGAGAGTGTGTGTGTGTGTGTGTGTAGCGTCTCTCTATGTCTGGGAAGTTGCTCGTTTTCTTCAATGCCAGAAGGGCGTACGTGACAGTGGGAGGATTTCCTTCTCTATTCCCTCGTCTTTAAGGTCGACGATAACTCATGAGTGGCTTCGATTCACCGCATATCGAAAGATGGTTTCTTTTTTATTCAGGAATATATTTTAAACTGTCATTTTGTTTAGAGAAAATGTCTGTAATGAAACTAAAAAAAAATACATTTTGAAAGAAAATTAAATTTGATATTTCAACTTTTCCTGCTGACAATATTATTTCCCTCTCTAACACTGATACTGATCTTGGCCTACCACTTACCTTTGGCACAAGCGGGGGGACTCTGCAACACAACGTTTTACAATTTTACTTTACAATTTTAGGGAATATATGGAATTGAACTTTCTCTCTCTCTCTCTCTCTCTCTCTCTCTCTCTCTCTCTCATAATTGATAACTCACACATCGTAGACTACTCTGTCAGAACACACACATACAGTATATATATATATATATATATATATATATATATATATATATATATATATATATATATATATATATATTCTTTATGAGTGGGGACACCTTAACGTGGGGAAAGGGTATGCATATCGCAATGATTTGCAAAGGTGTATTGGTTAGGGCCACCCGTACTTTAATAGGTTGGTTTGTTGTGAGCGATCAAATAAAGTCCCCCATCACTCTCGCAGAAAGAGAGAGAGAGAGAGAGAGAGAGAGAGAGAGAGATTTCGTGCTGGTATAAAGCCATACAACTTCATATCTGAAAAGGCCAAACGAAGTCTGCCTCTGCATCTTCCCCAATGGTGTGTTTCTGTCACCTGCTTTCTCATGTCCTGGGCTGTTCACGGACATCACTAGGAGGAGGAAAAGGTTGTCTGTATCTGGGCCTTCTGTCTTAAAGTCTCCTAAAGATTTGACTCATTATTGCTAGACATCTTTCTCGGTAGGTCTACTGTACCTTCCTGAGCATTCTGTAATAAATCTCCGATGGAGACGAAATTAAATGAAAAAGTCTTATCTCAACGGGAAATGCTGACTAAACCAGACGTTTTTCTCACAATGTTTCGTTCAGATCCATATATTATCTGTCATAGACCTCTCAGCTGAGAACTCAAATTTTTTTCATTTGAAAGATTTCATTATAAGAAACATTATAATCAATTCTACTGTTTCACTTTTATTACACCTATTATTTTCACACCATATCAATCTTTCTCCAACACTCACTCACTCCCTCAGTCTCCAACATTCTTCAACATACTATGGCCTAATTAGTCCTCCAACTCTCTCTCTCTCTCTCTCTCTCTCTCTCTCTATATATATATATATATATATATATGTGTGTGTGTGTGTGTGTATATATATACATGTATATAATATATATATAATATATATACAGTATTACATATATATACATATATATATAATATAATTATAATTATATATATATATATATATATATATAAAGAAGCAAATATGAAAAAAATATGATTTAACAATAGAGAAAAAGTTGTGGGGAAGTTGCATAGCGGTGCGCGTGTGGTAGAGGTGTTGGTGGGGGGTGGATGGAAAAGTTTTCTTCTTTACATTTTGAGAAGAATTTTGGGTAGCCAGTCAGCAACTGTTTCCTTCCTTCCTGTTTTATGGTACACACACACACACACACATATATATATATATATATATATATATCCTATCTGAGCGGGGATACCTTAGCGTGATGAAAAGGGTTTGTGTATCGTCATGATCAGCAAAGCTGTACTAAGTCTTGGCCACCTATACCAGGTTGGTTTGCAGTGAGCGAGCAGTCTAAAGTCTCCCACCATCACTAATCTGCACTTGTCAGCGTGGTGATGTAAACTGGCCACCCCCAAAATATGAATAAGGACATGTCTGAGGCCTTTGTCCTGCAAAGTATATTCCATCTTTACTGCAATTGAAAATTATATTTTCAGTTTCCAGATAAACACACACACACACACACACACACACACACACATCAGTTAGGTGGTGGAGGATCCACCGTTAGTACAAGATGACACATTTTGAAACTTAAGTTGAAAAGGCTTCTCAATACATACGTGCGTATATACATACATACATCCATACGCTAAGTTTTATGATAACAATTTGGAAAACAAAAAGGTTATATAATAATTTTTATTATTGCTATTATTAAATCAATCATAATAGGAAATGGTTAAAAGGTGTTCTTTTAGCTCTTAAGACATAGCATTTTCTTTAATGTGTAAATAAACTTACAACCAACCAAAGCTACAGTAGGTATGGAAACAGAAGTGTTAGTCAGTTTATAATCAATATATATATATATATATATATATATATATATTTTGCAGTACGCCTAGTGTTTCCTCAGTTTTCCTCGGCCTAACAAAGACTGATATACTGTACTGTACCTAAGGGATCCAACAGGGAAAAATAGTCCAGTGAGGAAAGGAAATAAGGAAATAAATAACCGATATGAGAAATAATGAACAATTAAATAAAATATTATAAAAACAGTCACAAATTCAAAACAGATATTGCGTATATAAACTATAATAAGGTTTATGTCAGTCTGTTCAACATAATAAAATTTGGTGCAAGTTTGAACTTTTGAAGTTTTATCGATTCAACTACCAATTATTAGGTATTTTTTTTAAATATATTCAAACCAAAAGACAACAGCTAATAATAATAATAATAATAATAATAATAATAATAATAATAATAATGTTGATTATACATTATTGGCCAGATCCCCAAACTTTAGATAAATACTGAACACGAAGGAAAACATATTTCAAATTCATATTCAAAAGATGTGGGTTAACATTATAGCGGGGTTTGGTTCACACCAATGTTGGTGGACACTATAACGGGGTTTTCTCTGCATCTATCTCTCTCTCTCTCTCTCTCTCTCTCTCTCTCTCTCTCTCTCTCTCTCCAACCATACGACAAAAAATTGTTTTCTAGATCCAAAATGATATTCTGTTTTGATATGTATTTTATCTCATTCTGATTTTGGAATATTAATATCAGACTTCAGTCTCCCACCATCACCAATCCACAGTGTACAGCGTGGTGAGGAAAATGTCCAAATCCCAGACATGATTAAGGACGTGTCTGTACCCTTTGTCCGGAAGTGGACTAGAAACAACTGCATTTGTTATATATATATATATATATATATGTATATATATATACATATATATATATATATATATATGTGTGTGTGTGTGTGTGTGTGTGTACTGGCCTAGAGAAACGTTTCAAACATAGATCGAAGGAAATTGACCCTATGAGAATATATGAGAGTCCATAGGCTTATAGCATCCTGCTTCTCCAACTTGGGTTGTAGCTTGGCTTAGCTTGTAATAATGATAATTATGATTTGAACCCTAGAAAGTGATATTTTGAATGCTTAAGAGTTGATTCACAGTATCATACCGATAGTGGGAATCTAGTCTCGGTTCGGTCTAGGTGCCGGGGTGTTCACGCCTTCGGTCTGATCAGTGTCTCGGCCAAAATTATAAATATAAGGAAAAATCATAATTCTATGGGAATATTATTCAGTGATACTGGGAAATGTATTTAGGCTGTGAACATTAGCCTGTTATTGTACATAGGGAATTTTTTCTATCATGACTTTTCCATCGCAAATGTAGAAGAGTCTCATTATGCAATAATCGATTTTGACTTTTCTTATTTAATTTTTCAATACATATTTACATCTCTCTCTCTCTCTCTCTCTCTCTCTCTCTCTCTCTCTCTCTCTCTCTCTCTCTCTCTCTCTCTCTCTATATATATTATATATATATATATATATATATATATATATATATATATATATATATATATATGCGTAAAAATCACAGGAAAACGTGATGCTCAGATGCAGAAGAACCACAGGGAAAATGAAAATACGAAATATACGATTAATTCCTGACTAGTTTCGTGATACTTCTTCAGATGACTGATTTATTGAGAGAGGTTTCTTTACATTTTATAGGGAAAGTAAACGTACGCACATACATATAATAGAGAATTAGAGAACAATGACACTCCCTTACCAGCTACCTGGGCTGAGGTCAGGTGTTAACTGGGCGGAGATCCAACCTCATTAGACACCTGTCAAAAAGTGTCATTTCTGGTGGCGGGTAAATTCTTGTTTTTGACTTTCAGTACAGTTTATTTATATGAATAACGGTAGCCTTATCTATATAAATACATAACCAAAACTATTTGTATATGTAAAACACATCTATATATAAATATATAAAAAAGACACATACATACGTATACACAGGCAGGCATTCATACACAAGCATGCATAATATATACATAGACATATACATACGTGTACACATACTGGTATACATATACAGACACATACATAGACTTACATATAAATTCTTTTTTACACATGATTAACATGCATACATATACATATATATATACACATATATATATATATATATATATATATATATATATATATATATATATATATATATATACATATACATACATATACACATACATATACATATGTATACATGCATATACACACATACACATATACACATTTACATATACAAATAGTTTTGGTTATGTATTTATATAGATAAGGCTACCGTTATTCATATAAATAAACTGTACTGAAAGTCAAAAACAAGAATTTACCTGCCACCAGAAATGACCCTTTTTGCCTGGTGTCTAATGAGGTTGGATCTCCGCCCAGTTAACACCTGACCTCAGCCCAGGTAGCTGGTAAGGGAGTGTCATTGTTCTCTAAGCCTCTTTATGTATGTTCGTGCGTTTACTTTCCCTATAAAATGTAAAGAAACCTCTCTCAATAAATCAGTCCTCTGAAGAAGTATCACAAAACTAGTCAGGACTTAATCGTATATTTCGTATTTTCATTTTCCCTGTGGTTCTTCTCCATAAATGTATATATGTATACCTAAATACCTTTTTATATATATGTTTATACAAAATATATATCAACAACTGTTGTGGTACCCTGGTGTAAAATCATTCCTATATTTCGACCCACTTTCGTCTCCTTTCTTCGTGTTTTTGAAAGTAGAGAGATAAGACTTTTTTTATTGTTTTTCAACTTCGAGCCACACTAAATAATTATATATAAGGTATTTTTTTTCAAAAGTTCACAACAATGATTTTTGAAGTGCCCTCTTTTCAGGTTAGTGAGCAACTGACTTAACTATAGTCACTTGCAAAACCTCAATATTTCTACGTAGGGAGATTTCTCTCGTCCGGTGAATTTGCTTTCTCTTTAGGGAGGAAAGAAGCAAAATGTTTTTTTTCTTTTTTATTTCCTTTTTTCTGCATTTATCAGTTTTCCTCGCTTCTCCTCTGACCTATTGCCTCTTAATTTGTTATACTTTTTGCAATCATCTTTCTTCACTCCTCTTCAGACTTAGGATATGGCCTCTTCGTTGTTTATACATTTTGTAATTAATTCTCCTTTTTGGTTTGATATTATTGCGTATGGGTACCACCTCAAGAGAGTAGACTGAGGTGGTACGGTCATGTCATGAGAAGAGATGAACAGTATATTGGGAGGAGAGTGATGGAAATGGAGGTACAGGGAACGGGAAGGAGGGGGAGGCCAAAGCGAAGGTGGGTGGACTGTATCAAGGATGACCTTCGATCAAAGGGATTAACCAGTGATGAGGTGTGGGACAGAGGTAGATGGAGAAAGCTGACCAGAAACATCGACCCCTCATAGAAGTGGGAAAAGATGTAGACGAAGAAGAAGGTCACACAAAACTGATAGGCCTACATGTGTATCTAATGTGTTCATCTCATAAAACAGGTCATAGGTACAATGACTGTGACTGTATTTTAACTATAAAACATATTGTTAGCGACTGTATAGTTGTATAGTTTTTTAAGAGAGAGAGAGAGAGAGAGAGAGAGAGAGAGAGAGAGAGAGAGAGAGAGAGAGTTTAATGTCCTTTTATCAGACTTAGGATTTTAACTTTTTTCAAGAAACCGTTTTTATTGATAATATTTAAATCTCTGTTTATCACAGATTCTTACCTCCTAATTATCTCCGCCAACGAAGT
>NC_090747.1:112906030-112911030 GCF_036898095.1 Palaemon carinicauda | reverse complement strand
TTGAATAATAATCTCCGTATGTTCAAATGTCCCTCCCACCTCCTTCCCTTCAAACGGGCCCGCGACCCACGACCTTAAACGGGGTGGCCACGACCTTAAAAACCCGAATGCCGAGTCTCTGCGGTCAGTGCTTCAGGAGAGTTCCTGGAAGGTGGTCCGCGAACTCTTAGGAGAAGACTTCCCCCGAATACCGTTTTGCAGCATCTCAGTGAGAGATTCAATTGCTTGGCTTCTAACGCAAGATGGCGTCCGCCCTCGTCAAAGCTCTTTCCATTTTGGTGTGTCTGGTAGCACTTATAAAAAGGTGAGGAGCATTTCTTGTTAATATTATACACACACATATATACACGCAAACACACACACAAATATATATATATATATATATATATATATATATATATATATATATATATATATATATATATATATATATATATATATATATACACAGTATCTTCTTCATTGTCTGCATCTTTTCCCACTTTTATGTGGGGTCGATGTTTTTGACCAGCTCTCTCCATCTACCTCTGTCCCACACTTCATCACCGGTTAATCCCTTTGATCGAAGGTCATCCTTGATACAGTCCACCCACCTTCGCTTTGGTCGCCTTCTCCTTCTCGTTCCCTGTACCTCCATTTCCATCACCCTCCTCCCAATATACTGTTCATCTCTTCTCATGACATGACCATACCACCTCAGTCTACTTTCTTGGATCTTATCTGATAGTTTTCTAACTCCTGTTGTACCCCTAATTACCTCATTCCGTATCTTATCTCTTCTTGTTACCCCACACATCCATCTCAACATTCTCATCTCTGCCACATCCAGTTTCTTCTCTTCTGTCTTCTTTATTGCCCACGTCTCCGCTCCATACATCATAGCCGGTCTCACAACGGTCCTGTGTACTTTACCTTTCAACTTAACCCCTATTTTCCTGTCACATAGTACACCACACACTTTTTTTTCCAATTCTTCCATCCTGCTTGTATTCTGTGGTTTATTTCTGCCCCCAGATCATCATTCTCTGTAACTGATGATCCTAAATACCTGAAATTTTCAACTCTTTCCAATCTCTCTCCTTGTAAACTAACTTTCAATCTCAAATACTCTGTCTTTTTCCTGCTGATGTTCAATCCTCTATTTTCCATTTCTCTTCTCCACTCCTCCAGTTTCTCTTCTACTACCTCTTGCCTAGTGCTACACAATATAACATCATCAGAAAAAAGCATACACCAAGGAGACGGATCTCTAATACCTTGTTGTACTACATCCATGACCAGATCAAATAGGCAAGGGCTTAATGCAGACCCCTGATGTAGTCCTTCATTTACTGGGAAACTTTCTGTTAGGCCTATACTGCTCTTAACATTTGCTTCTGCCCTCTCATACATATCTTGGGTGATTCTTACGTATTTCTCAGGGACTCCCTTTTCTCTCATACATCTCCACAGCTCCTGACGTGGTACTCGATCGTATGCCTTCTCCATGTCAATAAAGACCATATGTAATCCTTTCTGTTTCTCCCGATGTTATTCTATCATCTGCTTCAAATCAAATAATGCTACTACAGTCCCTCTTCCAGGCATGAATCCATATTGTTCCTCACCAATTGTTGTTTCATCTCTGAGTCTCTTCTCAATGATCTTCTCCCATATTTTCATTGTATGGCTTATCAATTTATGCCTCTGTAGTTTCCACACTCCTGGATGTCTCCCTTCCCCTTATATATGGGAATGATTAGGCTTCTTCTCCATTCCTCTGGCATCTTTTCCTGATTGAAAATTTTCTGTATAAAGAGAGAGAGAGAGAGAGAGAGAGAGAGAGAGAGAGAGAGAGAGAGAGAGAGAGAGAGAGAGAGAGCGCTTGTATCAGCAACTTCTCTTGTGGTTCGCTGCTGTAAAATCTTTCCTATATTTCGACCCTCTTCAATATTTTGGAAAGTAAATAGACGGGACCATTTCACTGTGCTTTTTTTTTTTTCACAATCTCTTCATTTCGTTGTCATCGATTCTCAAGAAATAAAGATTGTATATAAAAAATGTAGTTTTTTAAGTCTCTTCCTTCTAGGTCATTGAACTGTTGACCTAACTGTGATGACCTGCAAGACCACAGAACTTTCTCTAGATCAGGGACCTAGATGTGGTTGAGGGGGGGGGGGGGGGGCGGTCGGCTTATGCCGACTCAAGTCGGAAGGAAAGAAGCTGAGAGTAACATAATTCAATGGTAAATAAAGCAAGTGGTCCTCTCTCTCTCTCTCTCTCTCTCTCTCTCTCTCTCTCTCTCTCTCTCTCTCTCTCTCTCTAGCTATTCTTGCCTTTCCAACCAGATGTGTCACAACAGACTTTCACGTTAATAATAATAATAATAATAATAATAATAATAATAATTTTAATAATAATAATAATAATAATAATAATATGTAAAGTCTAATGTTTTCTCTCTTTGTCTCTGTCAGGAAAACAATTTGAGTCTACAATCTTCTTCGTCTTCTTTTTCTTCTCCCAATAAAGATTTTAGAACCTATGACGTAGGGCAACTGTTCCTCCAGTTATTCATGGCAGGTTGTCTGCTTACCTACAGCCCTTCCCATGTGTTTGAAAATCTTTTAAAGATTACGTTTATAAAATCCTTTGGCCAATGTAATGTCTAGTGTCAATTCTTTTTAGTTAGGCAGATTTGCACCGACTCGCTAGGGTGCCCTTTTAGCTCGGAAAAGTTTCCTGATCGCTGATTGGTTCTTCTTCTTCTTCTTCTGTGTCTGCATCTTTTCCCACTTTCATGGCCGGATGCCTTTCCTGCCGCCAACCCTCCCCATTTACCCGGGCTTGGGACCGGCACCAAGTTGAGGCTGGCTTGCCTACGCCCCCTCAGTGGCTGGGTTTGATCGCTGATTGGTTGAACAAGATAATTCTGACCAATCAGAGAGCAGGAAACTTTTCCGAGCTAAAAGGGCACTTGCTACGAGTCAGTGCAAATGCGCCTCATTAAAAAAAAAATTGAATGAGTTACCAATAAACTCTCTTGCTTTATTACGAATTCACAGTTCATTGGGAAACAAACTAGGGTAGGTTCTCCACCTTATGCACTACTTTTTATTATGTGGATTATATTTCCTTTCCTCTACGTGAGCGTTTTTCTTTTGTATTCCTCTGCTCTTATACTTTTCTTTTATTTCATTCGCTGTCTCTTATACTTGATTTTGCCATTTTAGCTCCGAGGGCCGGTCGAATCCCGATTGCTTCTATGTAAGTGACTGTCCTAACTTGACGATATTCGATTGTCCTTTCGGAATTGTGATGGATACTTATCATTGTTGCAGCACTTGCTTAAAGGTAAGTGACCTGTCAAATAGATTCTTTATCAACTGTTACTTGTTGTCGCCGAAGTCTATCCAGGCGAAATAGGCCACGCCCACCTGATGACGTCATGGCATGCCTCCACCACTCATGAGAGTTCTCGCTCAGCGCAAACAGTACTATATATATATATACATATATATATACATATATATATTTATAGAGAGAGAGAGAGAGAGAGAGAGAGAGAGAGAGAGAGAGAGAGAGCTGATAAGTAGTGAGGATGAGGACATTTGTTTTGGGTGTATTTCCAATAGATTTAACTTTAGTTATATATACCAGTGTCAAGTTTTTCTGACAGATAATTGTAGGAATTATAATCAAAAGAACCAAGTAAGAAGTTAAAAGCCAAAATGTGGTGGATTTTTGGGTGAACAACATAAGTACTGTTTGCGCCGAGCAGGAATTCTCATGAGTGGTGGAAGATTGCCATGCCGTCATCAGGTGGGCGTGGCCTATTTCTCCTGGATAGACCACGGCAACATTTTTTATAGTTCACAACAAAATTAAAAACTCAATCAATAGATCTTAGTTGGTTACTGGAGATATCAATTAAAAGTGTGTACAGTCGGAATTTTTCTGAAGATGAGATCATGTCTCTAACAAAAGACAGCAAAATTTTATTTTGTATACATAAAATGATAAATTGAACTTTCTAACACAATCTGGAAACTTAATGAAAAGTAGATCTTCTTTTGCAAAGAAAAAATAATCGGTTTTATTCGCCAAATTTGACAATGTTGTTCTTCCATTTATAAAGAAAGACTGTTGAACAATTGTAAGAAAACTATCTCTAGGATTTTTATGGTATTTGTTTCCGCTTAAATAATCATTAATATAAATCTGTGTTCTTTCTCAGGGACCTGGGGAAGAATGTGGGGGATTGTTGAGGGAATTTGGGATTTGTGGTCAGTATTTCACCTGCAAACGTAATAACATCCCCATCTACCCAGGTTCCGACTCTAACCCTGGAACATGTGAGTAGAAGCATCTGTAATCCTGGAAGAAGTTCACATCAAGTCTGGATTCTACACTCGCATGATATGAGAGAAACATCTGAGGCATATTGAATGTAAATCTGAATTTCAAAACGGGATTACAGGAACTGAGGAAACATCATGACTGATTGTATATTGAAGCTGTTCTTGTGCTGTGTTTACTCTTGAGAACACAAACAGAAACTGAGGAAACATCGAGACTGATTGTTTATTGAAGCTGTTCTTGTGCTGTGTTTACTCTTGAGAACGCAAACAGGAACTGAGGAAACATCGAGACTGATTGTATATTGAAGCTGTTCTTGTGCTGTGTTTACTCTCGAGAACGCAAACAGGAACTGAGGAAACATCGAGACTGATTGTTTATTGAAGCTGTTCTTGTGCTGTGTTTACTCTCGAGAACGCAAACAGGAACTGAGGAAACATCGAGACTGATTGTTTATTGAAGCTGTTCTTGTGCTGTGTTTACTCTCGAGAACACAAACAGGAACTGAGGAAACATCGAGACTGATTGTTTATTGAAGCTGTTCTTGTGCTGTGTTTACTCTCGAGAACACAAACAGGAACTGAGGAAACATCGAGACTGATTGTATATTGAAGCTGTTCTTGTGCTGTGTTTACTCTCGAGAACACAAACATAACTGAGGA
>NC_090747.1:112872188-112903030 GCF_036898095.1 Palaemon carinicauda | reverse complement strand
AACGGCCCAGTTGTAGCCACTGGGTCAGTTCGGACTCGCTGCAGTCTTCAGATGACTGCACACCTCCTAAGAGAGGCAAAGCGGTACCGCAACAGGCAGTAACACCGTCTGTTGCCGCACCTGCTACTGTAGACCCTAAGTGGGCTTTGCTGCAGACCATGCAGACACAGTTGTCATCTTTAATGCAGGACTTTCGTGCGGAGAAGGTTGACGCTGCACCCCGTTAGCCTACAACCAACCACGGTTGTGCGTCCAGTTGACGCTGAGGCTACCTTCTCCCGCACTCCAGCTGTGAGAGTCCCGCCACCCATGCGCACTGTACCCTGCCAGCCGCATGTTGACGTTCGCCGACGCACGGAACCCCTCCGTTGACGTTCGCGAGTTACAACAACAACAACCTAAGTTGTTTTGTTTTGACGCGGTGCGTCAACCTCCGCAACCCCACTGTGGTTACCCCTACTCGCCCACAGCAGACTAGACAGTCAGGAGCAGACGCTTTGCGCCCCCCGCGCAGCTATGGTTGTTGCCAGCTCACAGACTGGCCAACAGTTCCATGACGTTGCGTCCAGTGCAGTCACGCATGCACCCGTGCTGCCGGACTCAGCTGACCAGCCAATGCCTACTCCTTTGCCGCTTCCTCCTCAGCATTCAGACGATGGACTCTCTGATGATGACGACGCTGCACACCTTGACGACCCGCACACGGACATCGACGAACCCAAGACCCACGCCTCCCTCCTTGGACTTTAGGAAAGTACTTGCACTGTTCAAGGATATGTATCCCGATCAGTTTGTTTCTGCGGCCCCACGCTCACCTCCATCTGAGTTCGCTTTAGGCACGCAGTCATCCGCGCCTGCCTTTACGAAGCTCGTCCTCCGCCCCGCTCGTCCAAGAGAGCTTTAAGGGTGTTGGGAGATTGGATGCAGTCCAAAAAGCACCTTGGGGAAGACAGCATTCTTGTTTCCCCCCTGCGAAACTCGCTTCCAGATCGAGCGTCTGGTATGCCACGGGAGAAGTTCTCGGCTTGGGAGTTCCTGCCTCTGCCCAGGGCGACTTCTCAAGTCTAGTAGACTCTCCCCGCAGGCTGGCCATGAGACGCTCCAAGATTTGTTGGACTCCTTCAGATTTAGATCATCTGATGAAAGGAGTATTCAGAGCGTTCGAAGTGTTTAACTTTTTGGATTGGTGTTTGGGAGCGTTGAGCAGGAAGACCTCCCCTTCTGACAAGGAAACTTCCATGCTCATTATGTCCTGCATGGACAAGGCCATACGGGACGGTTCCAGTGAGCTTGCGGCTTCGTTCGTTTCCGGGGTCCTCAAGAAACGAGAAAACCTTTGCTCCTTCTTGTCAGCTGGAGTAACACAATGTCAGAGGTCGGAGCTTATGTTTGCTCCTCTCTCGAAGTGCCTTTTCCCAGAGGAGTTGATCAAGGAGATTGCTGCCTCCTTGATTCAAAAAGACACGCATGACCTAGTTGCGTCATCTGCACGCAAAGCCACCCCTTTGCCTTCCGTGTCTAGACCCAGGATCAGCGTCAAGATTTATTCCGCCCTTTCGTGGCAGAGCCTCCAGCAGAGGAGGTGCTCGTGCCGAAGGGAAACGTGGGAGCAAGAAGAAAGGTACCAAGTCCTTTAGAGGCAGAGTCTGACTGCCACCTTCTTCAGACAGCAGTGGGAGCCAGACTCAAGAACTACTGGCAGTCCTGGGAGAACAGGGGCGCAGATGCACAATCTGTGAAGTTGCTCAGAGAGGGGTACAAGATCCCATTCTTGCGCAAGCCCCCTCTAGCAACGACTACCATCGACCTCTCTCCCAGGTACAGAGAGGAGGACAAGAGACTAGCTTTGAAGCAAGAGGTGTCTCTCTTACTAGAAAAGGGAGCGGTAGTCAAAGTCCGGGACCATCAATCCCCGGGCTTCTACAACCGTCTCTTCTTAGTGGTAAAGAAGACAGGAGGGTGGAGACCGGTGCTAGACGTCAGTGCTCTGAATGTCTTTGTCACCAAGCAGACGTTCGCCATGGAGACGACAAAGTCTGTTCTAGCAGCGGTCAGGAAGGAAGACTGGATGGTCTCTTTAGACCTCAAGGACGCTTACTTTCACGTCCCCATCCACCCAGATTCCCAACCTTTTCTAAGGTTAGTTTACGGGAAGGTTGTCTACCAATTTCAAGCCCTGTGCTTTGGCCTAAGCACGGCGCCTCTTGTCTTTACGAAACTGATGAGGAATATTGCCAAATTCCTGCATTTAGCAGACATCAGAGCCTCCCTCTATTTGGACGACTGGCTTTTAAGAGCTTCGTCCAGTCGTCGCTGTCTGGAGAATCTAAAGTGGACTCTAGATCTGACCAAGGAATTGGGTCTCCTGGTCAATATGGAAAAGTCCCAACTGGTCCCATCCCAAACTATAGTGTACCTAGGGATGGAGATTCACAGTCAAGCTTTTCGGGCTTTTCCGTCGGCCCCCAGAATAAGTCAAGCCCAAGGATGCATCCAGAACATGCTAATGAAGGACCGATGTTCAGTCAGACAGTGGATGAGTCTGATAGGGACGCTTTCATCACTGGACCAGTTCATTGCGTTAGGGAGACTGCACCTCCGTCCCCTTCAATTTCACCTGGCTGTTCACTGGAGAAAGGACAAGACGCTAGAAGCGGTCTCGATCCCTATTTCCGAGAAGATGAAGTCATCACTGACCTGGTGGAAGGACAACATCAACCTCAGAGAGGGTCTGCCCCTGACTGTTCAGACCCCCAACCACGTTCTCTTCTCGAACGCATCGGACATGGGCTGGGGTGCGACATTAGACGGTCGGGAATGCTCGGGCACCTGGAACTCGGAGCAAAGAGCGTTACATATCAACTGCAAGGAGCTACTGGCAGTTCATCTGGCCTTGAAAAGCTTCAAGTCCCTCCTTCTAGGCAAGGTGGTGGAGGTGAACTCCGACAACACCACGGCCTTGGCGTACATCTCCAAGCAAGGAGGGACCCATTCTATGAAGTTGTACGAGATCGCAAGGGACCTCCTCACCTGGTCAAGAGATCTAAACCTGTCTCTAGTAACGAGGTTCATTCAAGGCAACATGAATGTCATGGCGGACCGCCTCAGTCGGAAGGGTCAAATCATCCCAACAGAATGGACCCTTCACAAGAATGTATGCAAGAGACTTTGGGCCACATGGGGCCAACCTACCATAGATCTCTTTGCAACCTCAATGACCAAGAGGCTCCCAAATTATTGCTCGCCAATCCCGGACCCAGCAGCAGTTCATATAGATGCCTTTCTACTGGATTGGTCCCATCTAGACCTTTATGCATTCCCCCCGTTCAAGATTGTCAACAAGGTACTGCAGAAGTTCGCCTCTCACGAAGGGACAAGGTTGACGTTGGTTGCTCCCCTCTGATAACCCTGATGATCTTTTACTCTGTCCTGTGAGAGCAATCTGTAAATATTTAGAGAACACTACGTAAGGGCCAAAATTTCCACCAATTCATTTGAGAACAAAGGTGTTCCATAAAGAAACTATCCAAATGCAGTTTCCTTCTAAGTGAAACAATCATGAGAGCTTTATAAATACTCGGGTGAAGCACTGCCCCTAGAGCACATATCTGTGGTCTTGCAGCCCTAAAGTACCACAAAAGTTCTCAAAGCTGGCGTATGGAAGAGACAAAACACTTCTGGGACCATTACCTCAAGAGACTGTACTCATAGGTCCATATTTTTGGATTGGACTCTATCTCTTACAAGCCGGCTTAGGAACTTCTATTTAATCCTCTACTGACCTTTTGCTCTTTTAAGTAATTGTCTGTCTGAGAGGAAGGGGCTACCTCCTAATGGAGACTTCCGCCCCACCTAAGGAAGACCCCCATTTAAGTGACTCGATAGTTTGTATTTATGTAGGAACAACTACAAATTTTTAAAGCAAATTGAATAAATAACTCTCAGGTTTGTATAGCTAGGAAATATACAAGTGCCTCAACTGCCCCACAAGTCATAGACCAGTAGAGTGCGAAGGGTGTCATATGATGCACTGAAGTTGCCTAGCAACCGTATTATAATGCAATCGAATCCTTTCTTTTAGTCACCTGGTTGCAGGGAACAAGACTAGGAGTAACCCATTTAAATGACTCTGGTTCGGTTAGGTAGGAAAAATACAAATTGTTTTAAAACTTGTATTCTAGGTTTGTGTACATTATAGTTTAGTTTTCCACTTCTAACACAGATTCAAGATGGTAAATGGGAAGGGAAAAAAATCTCAGGAAGGGCTAGTTTAAAAGATTTTCAATTGTAGATTTGCAGGTTTTATATACAGTATATATAACAATTGCAGAGCCACCAAAGGGTTTAAAATTGAATTTCGTGCAAAGTATGTCTGAACTCTAAATTATACAGTACTTTTTATATGATAAATTATACAGTACTTTTTATATGATAAATTATGCTTATTATTATGAAACTAATACAATAAATATGAATTTTCAGGAAATTGATGGTACATGGATCCATACTCCAGCACATAGGAAAGTCGGGATGGATCAGATTTGAGAAACACGAGTTACATTAGAAGAGTTAGGACAGAAAATTGGATTAAATAAATGGAGGTAAACTTTAAGAATGAAAAGCAAATGCAACTTGAAGTCTGTGGGTTTACAGGGGCTTGAGGTTTGAAGGAAAGCAGAGGTTCAAAGCCTGTAGGAGTGCTGAAGCAGTCCAGTGGCTGAGGCTAACTGAATGAGTGCAGCAGCTTGGGGTCCTGACTGAAGAAGTCCAGTGGCTACTAACTGAAAGAGTGCAGCAGCTTGGGGTCCTGACTGAAGAAGTCCAGTGGCTACTAACTGAAAGAGTGCAGCAGCTTGGGGTCCTGACTGAAGAAGTCCAGTGGCTACTAACTGAAAGAGTGCAGCAGCCTACAGTCCAGTTTGAAGCAGTCTAGTGGCTGGGGCTAACTGAATGAATGTGCCGGTTGCAGCTCACGGTCTGTATACTGCAGCAGTGGGGGGCCTGACTGAAGGAGTACAGTAGTTTGGTGGCTGGGACCTGAAAGAGTGTTGCAATTAGTTTAGTTAATTGCTTGTGTCTACATTGGTATAATTGACAAGGGATAAAAATAAAATAGAAATTAGAACATCTGTTATTAACCACACTATATCACAAATCATGGGCTCCAAAAAGAGCAGACTAAAAGACAAATGCTGAACTCAAATGAGAAGTAGGTAATTGAATAATCCAGAAATAAATAATGCTTTTGTTAGCCTCTAACTCGCAAATTTACATGAAATGGACCTCACAGGGTGAAAATCCAGTCCAATTCATTTATTTGCATGGACTTTAAAATATCAGTGATCACTGAGCATCTTTGGCTGTATTTTACAATCCATTTTATATTCTTGGTTAAATATTCTATCCATTTTATATTCTTGGTTAAATATTCTATCCATTTTATATTCTTGGTTAAATATTCTATCCATTTTATATTCTTGGTTAAATATTCTATCCATTTTATATTCTTGGTTAAATATTCTATCCATTTTATATTCTTGGTTAAATATTCTAGTCTAAACATCAAGAATAATGTACCTAGAAAGTACCATTTTATAAAAGTGAAATGCTTATCAGTTTTAAGGAGAAATTGCTTCTACATATCCAAATAATAATTTAGGCACTGTAGAAATGTAAAACTTGCCAAATATATTGAAGCATTTTGGAAGTCTGCTTCAGTGCCAAAAACATCGACAAGGAGTGTTGATTACTAAGATATACCGGTAATTCACATGTAATAAAAGTTCCTTGGACACATAAAAAGCCATTTTGAGATTAAGAGAAAAAAACATCTTATTTTTGACAAGAACTCTTCAACCCTTGACTTCAGAATACTCATGAGAAATCTAACTAATCTCAACTTCTCAAGGGAGTTGAAATCTTGTTACATTGCAATCTAGTAGGCAGAAATAGGAGATGAAAATTTGTCTTGATTCATCTTCTCAAGTTCAAGTATTCAATACTGTATTATTTGGCCTAGTTCTGTGACTTTCCAGAAACCATCAAGGATTTTGGTTCATGAGTAAAATTATGCTATCAATAAATCAACAGCACAGTCATTGATCAAGATCAAGTCATGGTTCAGCTTGCTATTTTCAGTGCAAGTTCAGCCAACTGGAAATTATTTGTGAGAATTTAAGTAAACAGACATACTATACTAATTACCTTCATTTTGAGAAAAAGACTGTACTCTCTCTGTCCTGAGAATTACTCCTGGATTATTAAGAACTTCTACATGGCCTCTGATAACGGGGAAGCAGTGAAGACTGGCATGGCACCGACTCGGTCCCGTATCGCCAGCCCAAGATGGTGACAAGTCTGTATTTTATCAATACATCTCTCCAGACTCAACAAACTACATCTGGAAGAGAACTTCAACTTTAGAACAGGAATAACGACAAAAATCACAAGAGGAATTTCATTTTGACATAAGCCTGGGACCTTGCTGAAGTCGTACAACTGTGACAATCTTTGTTCTCAAAACTTACATCTTGTCAGAGTTGGACACTAATATAGTTTAGAGTAAAATATCTAAATATACAGGACATGGTAAATTACCACGTTACTAACTTATTTTTCTGTATACAACAGAAATTACTGGTTTAAATAACCCTTATCCTGTTCTAATAGAGTACTATTCTTTAGCGAAATGCAATAAATTCTCAACCAAATCCATATCAAATAAACATTTTGAGAATTTTAACATTTAATTTGAAACTATATATATTCTGAGTAACTGTCCCAAAAACTTGACGAATACAGTAGTGGTAAAGTACTTTGGAAGTCCACTTCAATGCCAAAAACATTTATTGGCAAGGTGATTTGATTAACATGGAAATGTTTTCATGCTCCCCCCCATAAAGTTACGTGCACAAAAATAATTCAAGAATTAAAGGTTGCTGTGGCCTGATTGGTAACGTCTCTGCCTGGTGTTTGCCAGATGGGGGTTCGAGTCCAGCTCAAACTCGTTAGTGCCAGTCTGCAACCTTACCATCCTTGTGAGCTAAGGTTGGGGAGTTTGGGGGAGCCTATAGGTTTATCTGCCGAGTCATCAGCAGACACTGCCTGGCCCTAGGTTGGGT
Organism: Palaemon carinicauda; assembly: GCF_036898095.1. NCBI lineage: Eukaryota > Metazoa > Arthropoda > Malacostraca > Decapoda > Palaemonidae > Palaemon > Palaemon carinicauda. The sequence continues at coordinate 112,895,909 of NC_090747.1, read as the reverse complement.
GGAGAGGCAGCTTGGGCACTGATCATATAATATATGGTCAGTCTCTGGGGCATTGTCCTGATTGCTAGGGTAATGTCACTGACCATTGCCTCTGCCATTCATGAGCGACCTTTAAACCTTTAAAGAATATAGTACAGTAACAACGAAGTATGTTTTAGTGTATTCAACCTACTAAAAATAAGATTCAAATTAGGCTATGAACAAGCTTCAGTTAAATAAAGCAAAAGAATGTCACATTACTTTAAACACATGAATTTAGTTCACATTCAAGGGTTTTATACATTAATTCAAGTACATTTTACCACCAGGCTAATGAAGCTTCCTAAAAAAACATTAAATACGAATTATGTCAAAGCAAAAGATTGAAGAATGTTTCAAGGTATAGATCTTATAACTTTGGCCTCGAGGTAGCACAATATATCAACTAAACTAAGACTTTAAAAGACATGCCTCTGGTACTAAGATTACATTGCATACCAGAGACAATATTCAAATGCATCTCTTGAAAGGGCCACTACCTTACTTTTATGTCAACTTACAATCTGTGTGTAAGATTGAAATATTGTGGTACAAATGGCTATCTTAAATCATGGCTTATAACAATTCTCAAAGCACCATATCATTTTACAACTAAGATTGAAGTCCTAAAGTACTAAACCATTGCACAAAAAACCATGACTAACCAGCATAAGTTAATCTATGAAACCTGTTGTAAATAACACTGGTGATGTAAACTCATTTTTGGACTCATAAAACAAATAAACTTAATGGCCGCAACATAGGCAATACTAAATTACACTGGTAATTCACACGTAATAAATTCCCTGGACACCATAAAAAGCCATTTCTAGATTAAGAGAAAAACACTAATCTTCGAAAAACGAAGACAAGAAGTTTTCAGCCCTTAACTTCAGAATATACCCATGGGAAATCTAGCTAATCTCAGCTTCTCAAGGGAGTTAATATCTTGTTACATTGCAATATAGTAGGCAGAAATAGAAGAAAATTTCAGTCTTGAAAATTAAAACATTTTCTCAAGTCCAAGTATTCAATATTGTAGCATTTTGCCAAGTTCTGTGACTTTCCAGAAACCATCAAGAATTTTGGTTCAAGAGTAAAATTGTGCCATCAATAAATCAACAGCACAGGCATTTATCAAGATCAAGTTATAGTTCAGCTTCCTATTTTCAGTGAAAGCTGAAGCCAACTGGAAATTATTCAAGAGAATATTTAAAGTAGGCAGACAATTATAAACTACTATACTAATTACCTTCATTTTGAGAAAAAGACTGTACTCTCTCTGTCCTGAGAATTACTCCTGGATTATTAAGAACTTCTACATGGCCTCTGATAACGGGGGAAACAGTGAAGACTGTGGCATGGTACCGACGCAGTCCTGAATCGCCAGCCCCTCGAGGTGGTGACAGTCTGTATTTTATCAATACATCTCTCCAAACTCAACAAACTACATCTGGAAGAGAACTTCAACATTAGAACAGAAATAACAACAAAAATCACAAGAGGAATTTCATTTTGACATTCGTCTGGGACCTTACTGAAGCCATGCAACTGTGACAATCTTGATTCTCAAGACTTACATCTTGTCAAGAGTTGGACACTAATATATTATAAATATCTAAATCTACAGGACATGGTATATCACCATTTTACTAACTTATTTTTCTGTACACAACAGAAACTACTGGATTAAATAACCCACATCCTGTTCTAATGGAGTACTATTCTTTAGCAAAATGCAATAAGTTCTCAACCAAATCCATATCCAATAAACATTTTGAGAATTTTAACTGAGTAACTGTCCCCAAAATTGCCAAATACAGTACGTAGTGGGAATTATTTTGGAATTCCACTTCACTGCCAAAAATATTTATTGGAAAGGTGTTTTGATAAACAAGGAAATGTTATCTTGAAAAAACCAAGACAAGAAGTCTCCAGCCTTTAACTTCAGAATATACCCATGGGAAATCTAGCTAATCTCGGCTTCTCAAGGGAGTTGAAATCTTGTTACATTGCAATGTAGTAGACAGAAATAGGAGATGAAAATTTCAGTCTTGAAAATTAAAACAATTTCTCAAGTCCAAGTATTCAATACTGTATCATTTTGTTAAGTTCTGTGACTCCAGAAACCATCAAGAATTTTGGTTCAAGAGTAAAATTATGCCATCAATAAATCAACAGCACAGGTATTTATCAAGATCAAGTTATAGTTCAGCTTCCTATTTTCAGTGAAAGCTTAGCCAACTGGAAATTATTCAAGAGAATATTTTAAGTAAGCAGACAATTATAAACTACTATACTAATTACCTTCATTTTGAGGAAGACTATTCTCTCTTTGTCCTGAGAATTACTCTTGGATAATTAATGACTTCTACATGGCCTCTGATAACGGGGGGCATGGCACAGACGCAGTCCGGTATGGCCAGCCCTCCAGGTGGTGACACAGTCCGTATTTCATCAATATATCTTCCCAAACTCAACAAACGACATCTGGAAGAGAACTTCAACTTTAGAATAGAAATAATATAGATCACAACCTTTAATTTAATTTTAACAACCTTTAATTTGTAACTAAATATATTCTGAGCAACTGTCCCACCCACAAGACTTCTCTGTACAACATTTACTATCACTATTACTACTATCAAACCAGAAAACCCATCTTTGCCAATACTGGCATTTACAGTCCTGGATGAATATAACACTGGTCCTTGGATTTTGGATTAAGAAAAAATTACCATAGTACTTGATCCGTAAAAAAATACACACACACACACATATATATATATATATATATATATATATATATATATATATATATATATATATATATAAAACATGGAAGTGTTACGGTATTACACTACGAGTGGTCAAATTAATCAACTGGGGAGCAACTTAAACTAAGGAGTAATTAAGTTGAATCACTCCATTAAAAAAAAGAGAGAGAGAGAGAGAAGAAGAAGAAGCTACATACACAAAAGCTTCAAGACCAAATTGTTCCATAGACACAAACCTATTACTTTTATTGAAACTTACTTCATGGATCCAAACTTATTAGTAATTTAAACTTTGTATAAGGTGATTTAGGCATCAAACAGACACTTGAATTGTGAAGTATAACACTTCTTGGGCATAGAAAACCCTCTATTTCACCTGCCCTGACATACCACATCTATAACTTATGTGTGCACCTACTGGCATTTATAATTGGAGGGGGAGGCTGAAGAGAAGAAATGCCCAAGAATAACACTGACTCTTTAGCTCTCCAGTTGTCACATAAATACTGTACAACTAGTGATCACATCATGCATGTATGTGATGCTTGTAACATTATTCACATCTATTGCTTTCTTGGACTATCCCTAATGAATGGTGTTCAGTTCTTCCAATGGCAACTTGAACTATGTGCATTTCCACCCCTGTAAAACTAGTTGAACTCTTTCCACAACTTGAGCAATAGACAAAATTTATTAAGTATAACTTTGTTTGAATCAAATAGAATTAAATTTTCCAAAAATCTACTTTCTACAAAAGAAATTTCATACAAAAGTAACAGTTAGGTCAATGATTGAAGCCAAGAGCTGACAAATCTTGGTTCATTTAGAAACCCTCTGGAGGTAATACAGTGGTCTCACATTGAAGGTCTAACAGCAGGTGACCGGAGCTCTCCTAAAATCCTTTAACAAGGCCTTAGGATCTTTAAACTTCTTAAAATCAATAGAAAAATTTCTACTTCCATAAAATATGAAAAGGGTTTCAGGAGTTGGTAAAGGAAGGTCACTATAATCATGGTAAAAGTTCAGCATTGACTTCTAACAAAGCCTTAAGATCCTATTTACAACCTTCTTTGCAAGTGTTCTCTATTGTCAGGGAAACTGCAAAGCACAAGTGCTCCATTTCCATGACCAGAATGTTCTAGTGTTGGAATAAGGTGGTTTTAAAAGCTGAAAATGCAAAAATATCCTGTGAATTACTAATCATCAGTTTTTATAGTGGAAACGGGGCCACTGAAAAAGAAAATGGAGATTTGGAGAGGCGTGGCAGTTAAAATTCTAAGATTCATGACCAAAATGCATTCAGAAAACTATACTGTACTGCAAATGAACAAGTCTTGTCTAGAGGCAGGATGACAGACTGAGATGCCAAAGGAGGTGGTGGTTTGGACAACTGACGAGTGAAGATGGAGAGCAGGTAGCTGGAAGAGCAATTGATATTCTGTACAGTAAAAGCACAATATGGGGAGACCAAGAGAGATATGAAATCATGGAAAAAAGGATAAACGAAAAATCAGATCAGATGGGAGATTAGGCAGATACAAAACAGAAAAAAGAAAGTTGAATGAAATCACTTCAAGTCTACCACAATGAAAAGAAAAATATGACATGACAAAACTGTTCGTGATAATATTGATCTTCAAATCACATCTTGTCAATTCCACCAGTATCTGTTCTGAAACTACTAGGGGTATTCTGGTTATGATGTTCATTGTCTGATATTGTACCTGACAAGTGAGAAACAGGGCTCCTCCATTGGGAGGATTCACATGCAAGCTACTTCTTTGCGAGTGTTTAACCAGACAATTCAAAATGGCTCAATGAATTTAGTCTGGCCACTGCTATGGTACAAGCAGTATTTAACACTACCAGGTGTGTTATGAATCCTTTTACCAGGATTTCATTCATGGGAACACAGAATAATATGAAAAGGAGACACTAGATGGCATGCTTTCTAAAAAAAAAAAAAAAAAAAATTTCTAAAGCAGTTTTACATATGCAACAGAAATCTCTCGAAATGAGAATACAATTTTAAAATTTACAAATGATTTCTTTTAAATAAGAATGTTTTTTTTTCTAATGCTGAAACTAAAACGATAAAAGTGTACGACTGATATATGAGCGGAAAGCAGTAAGAGTGTAGTTCCAGCATGAATCTGATAAGAGCGCCAGAGTAGTTAAGTAAAAATGTTCAAAAAGTAGAGACAGCAATGATTTTAGCCGAGTACATGATGTCTGCATAAATTCATAAAAGCAAAAACATGGAAACTGGTTAAGGAAAACAACATTTTTCAATAAGAGTTGACCCTGTTACTTGAAGATTCATAGCCGAGTATAGTGGGAAGACCATATTACAAATGACGCATTAATGGAGGAGTGGATGTTTAGATGCAAGGAGAGGAGGAGGAGGAAAATTCGCAAGTTGGAAGGCCAAAGAAATAATTTAAAAAATTGACAAATGATGACCCAGAAAAAACGGGTGTCGATGAAGACAGACTTGTTTTTTCAGACATGATAGGAAGTGAAGAAAATTTGGCAAAAAAACATGTTGGATGGCCAAAGAAATAATTTGAAACATTGACTTAGGATGACCCATAAAAAATGGATGTCAATGAAGACAGGGTGTTGTTTAAATGCAATTTCTTAATCTTAAGCGTTAAAATGACCTTCAACTTCACCTGATTAATTAAGCTATACAAACTACCTTGCCAGAAACATTCGCGATAATGTTGATTTAGGGTAACAAACACAAAGCCTATGACCTATGTTTCAAAAAAAAAAAAAAAAAAAAAAAAAAAAAACACACCAATTATCCACCTGCATTACAGTATAATTTCTTCTCAATCCATTACAGTTCTCCCTCCAAAATGAAATCACTCATTGTCATTAAACGACTAACTTCTGCGAACATCTACTGATAAAATCCATTCAAAACATTTGGTTTAATCCTAACAAACAAAATTCATAACCTTGTCAGCAATGGTAAAAACAAACTGAAGATTCACTGGCCACAGACATTTAAATTTACAAGTAAAAGTCCTGAAACAAGTGGGAAGTCAAAAAACCTAGAAATTTTAATATATTTTAAAATCATGTCTAAATGATTCATAAACCAATTTATATATTTTGAAAATAGGACTTGATGAAGTCTTGTTAAATTACAGTTCCTTAAAGAAACTGAAAGGATGCTAGAAATTAGAAAAAGGTCATCTATACTTCAATACATTTCTAACACAAACAGGTATCTGACTGATAAACATGTTAGATTTTATATACCTATGCCACAGAATTAGCCATCTACAAGTCTTGGTATTTAGAATATAATCTAGACCACACCGTCATCCTCCTCAATTTGTTCAACCAAAGCAAGGAGTAACATTCCGTCAAGCAATGATGTATGGATCACATCTGATTCTTACATAGGAATACCTGTTAACTGACTACAGCATGTTTGCTTGAAGAGTCCTTCCGCTTGGATCAAACTTTGCAAACATCTGCCATGCTGACGATTCCCAAAAATGCACCTGCCATATAGGTGTTTGTGAATAGAGGCTCTTGCCTACGTAGTCCTGAATGGAAGCATTGCCATTCAAAGATATTTTATTGAACTTTGAAAGTAGCAACGCTGAATGCGTTATTAGTAGGTTAAAAAGTAGGAGCATTTCTTAGGGGGATCATACCAGAGACAGATACGTGTGTGTGTGTGTTTGTTCCCACATCCCTACCTGGATATGTCTGTGGCCATAAATTCTATGAAGGCGAGGAGTTCCAGGTATGGGGATCATCATTCAACTACCAGGACAGACGGTTTCGTATTTCTGCTCCAACAACATTAGAGGGTAAGGAGAACATCACTAAACATTATCTTTGACCGATACTTTGAATGCTCCGACCAATGTCCCAGACCAGGAAGGTATCTCAGTACGTGGTAGAAAGGCTTACACATATGCTACCAGTGTTTGACGTACACTGTTGGTCAGGATGAAGGAATCAACCTATCTCCCCTTACTTCCCCCTGGGTGATCGAGGTGCACCTTGGTTTCTCAAGTTCCAAAGAGAGGGAAATACTTTTTATCAGGTTTACCCAGACACAACTGCATGTCAACACACTTCACCATTTTTAACTGCAAAGAAAAAGGAAAATGGCAAAGATTTAAAACATCAAGAATAAGCCAGCACTGCTTCCGTTGAAAGTGAGTGTCTGGTTTGCAGACAGGTGAGCGGGGCTTACCCACTGGCAGTTATAGCTACCCAGCAAGTTTCTTAATGCCCGTTCCAGCTATAGTCGTATTGCAGGACGATGGTTTGTATAGGTGTAGGAACAAATAATTTGTCGACAGTTTACTGTATATCAAAATAATTTCTTCACTGAGTTGTACACTAATTGAATATTATATAGTGTATACAGCCAGATATCCAGCCTTATGTAGCCGACTCTCAAAAACATACCTCGGTACTGGATGCCACTTGGAGTGTTGAGTGGAGACTGGTCACCATCCATGGTTTGATAATCTATAATACAAAAATAACTGTTGATAACAAATATATATAATAATCCCCAAATAATTATTAATTGGATACTGTACTACTATACATATATGGGGATGTGTGTAGGATGGCGGCCACCTGTATGTATGATAGCAGCCGCCTTATTTTCAACTTTATCAGAAACTTGTATAGAATATTAACTGTTCAGAATGTTATAAATACCCAGAGTAAGTGGGAAGAAATTCCCGTTTTCTATGTCCGCGGAGGACCTGGCCACTGATCTACAAAGGCTCCCATATATGCATTTGTTTGTCTGTACAGTACTAATATTCTTCATACAATGGGGAATAATTCAACTCTAAAACTTTTTATAAAAGATATACAATATTTACTCAATTGTTGAAACTTTTCTATATGTCTATAATAGAGGATAGTAATGATATTTCACTTCTAAGCATAAGCTAAAACGAATAACATTGGTACATACTTGGGAAAAGGAATATATAATACTGTACAAGATAGAAATAAATTAATTCTAAATTCCTTCAATGAGACTAAGTCGGGAAAACATTGCAATTACTTTCAAATACCTGTCTCCTATGGAACAGTAACAAACAAAAATGCATGGCATATATATTTATGCCAAACCTTTGAAATAAATTAACATGCCTTCATTTCAGTTAGCACAAAACTTAATAGAGTCAGCACAAAACAGCTCACGATCTGAACCTGTTAAAAAAGCACTCGCACTCTATACCCCCAAAATTTCACATCTAGCCATTTCATGAAAGCCTAACCAAACATATATAAGACTGAAATCCAATGTTCACATCAGATGAAGTATCATTATATATTTTCATGGGCCCAATCTATCTTTACCATCATTCTCAAACATTTAGTATCATAGGATGCATTAAAAGACCTAGATGTAATATAAAATTTCTTATATTCACTTGAAAATAGTGAAACGAATGATAACATTGTATTATATTCACAACTGGGTAACCTAATTTGATACTTAGAAAGTTACTTCCAGCACTGGGGTGATCTATAGCATTCAACAGACTTGGCATTCCAATAAAATATAGTAAATGGATTTATATTATTACAGTTGGGATTCTTAGATTAATATTTAAGTTTTAATTTCCTACTAATCTAATAATGAGTGGAGGCACCAGTACTGAATTAGAGGGCCTAGGCCACTGTTAGGCCTATGGATGTTTACATCAAGTTATGAGATGGACAGGGTTGAATTGTCCATATCTCTTAAGTTAATTTGTAGAATATATGGATCGTACCATACCAACTTCGAAACACTTACAAACAAAAAATAAAAAATAAAAAAACTTGTCTAGCTATCAAATCTGATAAGGAGCTATTGTTGCATGACAAGTTTAACATATATGAAAAAAAAAAATTAGTGGACAATGACTGGTACATCCAAAGGTTTGATGAGTAAAAATATTTGAGAAGTTTGAAAAATGGTGAATACACACACTAACCATTCCTAGCAAATGTAAATACAGAGGTCAAAGGGGATTATTAGCCTGCCACCCCAGTAATGATACTCATATGGATACGGTTAGGTTGGTGTATTAACAGTTAGGACATCTCTATTATCTGCTAAATTGGGGATGAACTAATGTCCACTGACCTAAAAGCCTTCTCAACACTGAATAAGGGTAATGCATCCCAGGTTAGGTTAGGGGAACACAAAATTTTGGGATTTACCGACGAATGTGAACGTTTATACAATAAATTTACTAAATCTCGGTAAAGGTAAATTTGTAAATAAATTTGAATTATATGATAAGCGTGTGTTTAAGGAAGAAAAAAAAATATTTTCGGAGCCTTTGTACATTAGCGGCCAGTTCCTCCCATGTGTATGAGAATGGATACCAGCTAACCTAAACTTCCTACCCACTAACTTAACCTACATGCCAAGTCCTTACTTGCCTAACGGGGGTTAGCAACCCCCTGTGATCCCCCTAATACTGCTGTATTCTCAGTCAGTATTCTTAGTATTCTTATCTGTAATAAAAACGATCTGAACCTGTTAAAAAAGCACTCGCACTCTATACCCCCAAAATTTCACATCTAGCCATTTCATGAAAGCCTAACCTAACATATATGTATAAAACTGAAATCCAAAGGTCACTTTAGAAGAAGTATCGTTATATATTTTCATGGGCCCAATATATCTTTACCATCATTTTCAAACCTTTAGTATCATAAGATGCATTAAAAGACCTAGATGTAATATCAAACTTCTTATATTCACTTGAAAATAGTGAAACGAATGATATATTATATTCACAACTGGGTAACCTAATTTGATACTTAGAAAGTTACTTCCAGCACTGGGGTGATCTATAGCTTTCAACAGACTTGGCATTTCAATAAAATATAGTAAATGGATTTATATTATTAGAGTTAGGATTCTTAGATTAATACCAAAGTTTTAATTTCCTACTAATCTAATGAGTGGAGGCACCAATACTGAAACAGATACTGAATTAGAGGGCCTAGGTCACTGTTAGGCCTATGGATGTTTACATCGTTATGAGATGGACAGGGTTGAATTGTCCATATCTCCTAAGTTAATTTGTAGAATATATGGATCATACCATACCAACTTCGAAACACTTACAAACAAAAAATAAAAAAAATAAAAACTTGTCTAGCTATCAAATCTGATTAGGAGCTATTGTTGCATGACAATTTTAACATCTAATATGAAAAAAAAAATGACTGGTACATTTAAAGGTTTGATGATTAAAATACTTGAGAAGTTTGAAAAATGGTGAATACACACACTAACCATTCCTAGCAAATGTAAATACAGAGGTCAAAGGGGATTATTAGCCTGCCACCCCAGTAATGATACTCATAAGGATAAGGTTAGGTTGGTGTATTAACAGTTAGGACATCTCTATTATCTGCTAAATTGGGGATGAACTAATGCCCACTGACCTAAAAGCCTCCTGAACACTGAATAAGGAGATGTTGTAAGGGTAATGCATCCCAGGTTAGGTGGAACACAAAATTTTGGGATTTACCGATGAATGTGAACGTTTATACAATAAATTTACTAAATTTCGGTAAAGGTAAATTTGTAAATAGACTTGAATCATATGATAAGCATGTGTTTAAAAAAAAAAACAATATTTTCGGAGCCTTTGTACATTAGCGGCCAGTTCCTCCCATGTGTATGAGAATGGATACCAGCTAACCTAAACTTCCTACCCACTAACTTAACCTACATGCCAAGTCCTTACTTGCCTAACAGGGGGTTAACACCCCCTGTGATCCCCCTAATACTGCTGTATTCTTAGTCAGCCATCATCCTACATACAGGTGGCCGCTATTATACATACACCCCATATTTTCTCTCTCATTTTGCTTTGTCTGTAATAAAAATTGGCCAGTCAGAATCTAGATATCGTACATTATAATCACACCATTTGATTAACCCTTGATGAAAACGTTATTTATGCAATTCCGCAGTAGCCGGCTTATTTTCAAATCACGAAGCCTGGTTTGTCTTGGCTTCGGGTTACTGCTTGACCGGGTCTTTAGTTCAGTTATGGCAACCTTTTTGTGCAAGGTGTAAATCTACCCCATACGAAGTTATTAGGCTAATTTTAACAAATAAAGAAATGTTAAAATTTATATGCAATCACAGTGTGAGTCTATCAAAATATTACTGTGGCAATAACACCTAACAAGGACCGAGTGGCCATACCCCAAAACCAGGACCTAGTGTCCTTACCGAACAAGCAGGACTCTATGGGGCATCTCAAACCGTCGATCCAGCTTTTACTCCCGATCTTGCGTATTCTGACTCAGACTAGTAACCCTTTTACCCACAAAGGACGTACTGGTACGTTTCACAAAAGCCATCCCTTTACCCCCATGGACGTACCGGTACGTCCTTGCAAAAAAACGCTATAATTATTTTTTTTTTTTCATATTTTTGATAATTTTTTGAGAAAATTCAGGCATTTTCCAAGAGAATGAGACCAACCTGACCTCTCTATGACAAAAAAAAAATATACTGCAAAATGTGCTTGGAAAAAAATCACCCCCTGGGGGTTAAGGGTTGGAAATTTCCAAATACCCCGGGGGTAAAAGGGTTAAGGTAATTCATAACAGAATTAATGAATGTGCGTACCTCAATATGTACCGCTCACCAGAACATACACAGCTGATGTAATTTTTAATTGCAAGTGAAGCATGCCACAACTGAGCAAGGATCAGTATGCGAATAATTATTGTTAGTTCATTAACCAATATACTCGTAGAGCATGGCTTAGTGTAAACTAAGGATAGGGCAAAATACTTGCCAAAAGCAGCGAACGCACGTAGCGCAATATGTACCGCTTGCCAGAACATACGGAGTTGAAGTAACGTTTAATAGCGAGTGAGACAAGCCACGGCTGAGCAAAGATCACTGTGTGAATAAGTATTTTTAGTTCATTAACCAATACACTCGCAGAGCATAGCTTAGTGTAAACTACGGATACGACAAAATAATCGCCCTTGCGGCGAAGGTGTGTAGCGCAACATGTACAGATTGCTAGAACATACGGATGTGATGTCATGTTCAATAGCGAGCGAAGCGAGCCACGGCTGAGCAACGAACGATCGGTTTACGTTCGACAGAAGTCTGGGCTCAGAATAAAAGTCCCGTGATAGCTTATTTAGAGTTCCTCCTAATAGGCATGATAAACCATTTTGTTCTGTTATTTTTCTTCGTTTTGTTTGTTATTCTCTTCTGCAATTTGATACTTTTCAATACCCGATACATTTGCAGAAGATAACCTTAGAACACAACAAAAGAACAAGAAAACTACTGGAAAACATGCTTTTTCATGAAAAAATGGCTGGGTGGGATTCTAACGAAATATTACTTTACCAATCCTGACCTAACTAGGGCCCATGGAGAGATCCTGGCATAACCCAGAGCCAGAGAATAAGGAAAAATAGTCATACGTCAGCTGTATTTCGCAGGAATGATAAGCGGGTGAAATGTTAAGGAATTCACTAGATTTGTAAAAGCTTGTCCCAACAACCTACATATTAGGCCCATGAATGTCGCAAATGTGAGAGAATAGCCAACACGAAACTTTTTGGAATCCTAGAGGGACACCGCTTGTAACTAAAGTTAGGTCGAGTTCTGCAACACATCAGAAACAGCGTTTGTGACAAAGATAAGAAGAAATTCCCGTTTTTATGCTGCCATGAGAGGACCTGGCCGCTCATCTACACAGGTTCTACCCTAGTTCAGTGAAGGACATTTAATACGTTATCAAATAACTGAAATTTCACTTACCCCAACGTTCTACATACTAGGTACACTGTGTAAGAACACTTTGGAATCCCCCTTCCTGAAGGACACAGGTGTGACTGGCCGCTAATATACAAAGGATCCCTCAAAAGTGTTAAATAATCATGTTTTGTCCTGTTTTCTCAGAGCCTTTGTATATCAGCGGCCAGTTCCTCATGCGTTGATTAAAAATGGATATCAGCAAAACTAAACTTACCCCCCTAACCTAACCTGCAAGCCATGTCCTTACACTGTCGTATTCTAAGTTAGACATAATAATACATACAGGTGGCCGCTTTCATACAAACACCCCCTTTTGAGATTTGAAAAAAGCCATAGAACCTAACAACCACTCTTGTACCTAGGCTATACCCCAAGCTGAGAAAAAGTCAAACTAAAACGAAAATATAAATCTTTCTCCTACACAGTAATAGCGATGGGCAGCACTCTAAATTATATCTTAAACCACTGTAATAATAATGTTATCCAGGCCTACCTTATTATTCTTCGTCGCTAGAGCCGACATCCTGGGGCTCCAGCAGAGTCAACATAGAAGTGACTCTGGGCTCTAGCACCTTCAACCTCTTCCGGGGAGGAGGACGACTGGTGGTACGTCGGACGCCAATTGCGGAAGAAAGTCTCTTTGAGGGCGAACTTGTGGTGGTACGTCGGACGCCACTTGCGGAAGAACGTCTTTTTGGGGGCTGAACGTTACTTGAGGGCGATCTTGTGGTGGTACGTCGGACGCCACTTGCGGAAGAACGTCTCTTTGAGGGCGATCTTGTGGTGGTACGTCGGACGTCACTTGAGGAAGAACGCCTTTTAGAGGGCTGAACGTTACTTGAGGGCGAACTTGTGGTGGTACGTCGGACGCCATTTGCGGAAGAACGTCTTTTAGAGGGCTGAACGTTACTAGACGGAGGACTTGTGAAGGGCCGAACGTCACTGGAGGGCCGAACGTCACAGGAGGGAGGACTTGTGGAGGACCGAACGTCACAGGAGGGAGGACTTGTGGAGGGCCGAACGTCACAGGAGGGAGGACTTGTGGAGGGCCGAACGTCACTGGAGGGCCGAACGTCACAGGAGGGAGGACTTGTGGAGGACCGAACGTCACAGGAGGGAGGACTTGTGGAGGGCCGAACGTCACAGGAGGGAGGACTTGTGGAGGGCCGAACGTCACTGGAGGGCCGAACGTCACAGGAGGGAGGACTTGTGGAGGACCGAACGTCACAGGAGGGAGGACTTGTGGAGGGCCGAACGTCACAGGAGGGAGGACTTGTGGAGGGCCGAACGTCACTGGAGGGCCGAACGTCACAGGAGGGAGGACTTGTGGAGGACCGAACGTCACAGGAGGGAGGACTTGTGGAGGGCCGAACGTCACAGGAGGGAGGACTTGTGGAGGGCCGAACGTCACTGGAGGGAGGACTTGTGGAGGACCGAACGTTACTAACGGGAGAAAAAACTGTGGAAGGAGGTTCAGGAACCGGCAAGAAGAGAGGACTGGCTTTGAGAGGGTAGACACGTTTAATAAGTTGTAGAAATGCCCTGAACGGACACACGGCCTTCTGTAAATATCGCTTCCTGACGCAGTACTCCGCGAAATAGCTTTCGTACAACTGTTCCTGGGTACCGTGTTTCGGTAGCAGGTCCATTTTAATAACCCGCCATTGCGATTTTATAGTGTTCGTATGTACGTTCGAGTCATCTGGATCAAGAAAGTTAACATCGTGCTTCACCGTAAACGTCTGGAAATCATGATCGTCGGCGAAGGTCTTCCAACATGCGGAAATGATGGTGGTCCCGGGAAGAACGTGCTCTTGGAGCACCGAGATGAACGTTTGGGCGTCGTGTTCCTGAACGACCTGGAACTTCTTGAAGAACGTCTCGTGCGTTTCCCGGTCAATGCCCCCCAAAACCCAGGTTCCTTTGGGACGTTTCCCGACGTTATGGGTCTTCTTGCCGAATTTACTCCCACCCACTTCCACAGTGTGTCCTGGTCCGCCGATTTTCTTGTTGTCTAATATCAAGATCTGTTCGCAAATTCCTCGACAAAAGTTATACCAGGCGACGAGAGTATGAGACGCGAGCTTCTCCCTCTTGACAGCGACATGGCCTTGAGCCCAACGTTCTACCCAGCAAGATATAAGTAGAATGATATCACGTTCTTCGAGGTGTGAACGACCGAAGAAGGAGCCCTCCCGAATCGAGAATTTTTTACGACAATTGCGGTTTCTGCATCTCCAATTATACATGTCCTGGCCATTATGCACGTTGCACCCATCACGCGTAAGGGAAACTTCACCAACGTTACACACTTTACAGGGACCCCTAAAATCCCCTAAGAGTCCTTCACGAAATAAAAAATGAAAAAATTCCGGGGTAACTCTTGTAAAGTCCCGCAAGTCTAAAAATCTTATTGTGCTTAAAGCATCAAGCTGATCTATATGAGTAATAAATTCGACCACATCGCTCAAAGAAAAACTATAAGGCACACGTGTGTCCATCACGGCGTCTATCGTTGAAAAGGCCGACCTTGAGAGACTCGAGTCAGCCAGTCAGGTCAAACCCTCAATCTTTGGGTTGCGGCTGGTGGGGGTTAAAATTTTTGAAATCACGCGGCCAACAAAAGCAGGCCTACAAGCGCACATTTAAAGAAAACTTAGTTCGGGTCGGCTGATTGACACTGGCTTGATCCAGCTAAACATCTTAACTAGCTGTTGCCTAACATAACCTTTGGTTGTACATATAAACAATTAGTATTCGGCATGATTCCAGGGCGTGTCCCAACGAACCACAATCTTAATAAAGGGGTAAGAATGTAGATCGTTGGGATTAGCGAAAACATACGTCCGAACATCACTGAATTTTCAATTTTAAGCCACCAGCCAGGGTTGCCAGGGTTTCTAAATGAGAAAAGGCTAACTTCATAATCAAACGCAACTTTAAAAGGCCAACCCATTAGCAGAAAAAAGGCCAAAAATATAGTATTTAAGGCCCACCTTTTTTCATATTACTAAAGGCCCACCCAAATCAAAAAGGCCAAATTTTATGTTTTTTTTTGGCCTGAAAAAAGGCCAACCTGGCAACCCTGCACACCAGCTGATAGGCGAACTGAGCGCCGCCCAACGGGTGTTTTTTCAGTCAGGCAGGAAGCATTGCTTGGGGGAAATTTTACGATCGGGTGAATTGGCCGTGGCTTCAGCAACCCCCCAATGCATTATAACGACACTTTCCCTTCTTAAAATTTCATGATAATTATCATAACAGTATTAAATGCAATTTTATAGGAAATGTTCTAACCAACTACAAACTTAACGGAGAAGTAAGAATGTATATGGATGGGACAGCATTGATAGTAAAAACGAACGCGTCATAACCTCGGATGTAAAACGAGGAACAGTATTTGGACCAAAGTTATGTTCAATGTCACGAACAAAGTTAATTCAATAAGTGAGGGAAGACGATAACCCTGATTAGAAACATCACAATAAAAGCTTTAATTTGTGTAAATGCTATAATTTTAAAAAGATTATAAAGGTGAATGTTGTGGTTAGAAATGGAAGGATAGAAACAGTTAAGGAATAAAACAAATACTTATGAGAACGGTACACAGAAAAAGGAAAAATAGAATACATGGTACAAGAAGTTAGGAAGTGTGGAGACAGTAACAGAGTAGGAGATTTGCATTGTTAGTAAGAATAAAGATCTACGAGACAGTAGTATTCCAGGTTCCTCGTTGCTCTCACCACAACACTGTGATTGTGGGCACACTACTAGATGAAGCGTAGTAAGCGCAAAGCTCTGCAATCTGCAGAATATTCATTATCATTAGATATCACGAGTAGTGGTTTGAATTTCGTATCGGTATTTTCAAATTTCTTCTCATTCAGAAAACTCATTATCATGAGCAGTAGTCGTAATAGCAGTAGTTTTCATTTCGTATATTTTTCAAATTTCTTCCTTCAATATAGATCTATAATAGTGTGTTGGCTCGTGCTCTAAAATAATAATAAAAAAGTTTGGCTGAATCCTGACCGTTTCCATATATGTTTACTTCTTCCTTTATTTGTGGTTTCCATCTGTAGTATAGTTGCAACGTGTTTTTTTTTCTTTTATAGTTCCTCTTCCCATATTTGTTTTTAAATTTAAACCACAGATGGCGCTAATAGAACTTTAATAGTAGATGGAGTTTATTTTGAACGGCTCGCTGAGGCTTCATCGTTTATTATTATTATTATTATTATTATTATTATTATTATTATTATTATTATTATTATTATTATCATTATCATTATTATTATCATGACTTTTTAAGCTACACACATAGTTGGAAAAGCAGGAAGCTATAAGCCCAAGGACTCCAACAGGAAAAATAGCCCAATGAGGAAACAAAGAAAAATGAATTATTTTAAGAACAGTAACATTAAAATAAAAATTTTCTATGTTAACTATAAAAACTAACAAAAAAGAGAGAAATAAGATAGAATATTGTGCCCGATTGTACCCTCAAGCAAGAGAAATGTAACCCAAGACATTGGAAGGCCATGAGGCTTTGGCACTACCCAAGACTAGAGAACAGTGGTTTGATTTTTGAGTGTCCTTTTATTTTAATGGCTTTAGTAAGTCTTTCCAATTTTAGTGTATTATTTACATGGGATTATAAAGAATAAAATATTATGGCTATAAATCACCTGAATTTATAACAGTAACTATATGCTATGCACAATTGCATCCTTCTCTTACCTTAGAGTCATTAAACACGCCAAAATGAGACAAATTCTGAAAAATAGCCCAGTGAGGAAAGGAAATAAGGAAATAAACTTTATAAGAAGTAATGAACAATTAAAGTAAAATATTTAAAAAATAATTAACAGAATTAAACCAGATATATCATATATAAACTATAAAAAGACTTATGTCAGCCTGTTCAACATAAAAACATTTATTGTTTTGATGAGGGCTGAGTTGGCTTGAAAGTGGTGCTCTGTACTAATATATTGGTGTAATGTGTCACTTTTTAAATATAATTTAAATGTAAATTTTCATATCAATAAAATACCATCTGATTCCGTCAGTTCTTATTTTTCAAAGATGTCCTATCTGTCTCAGATGTGACAAAGTTATTTTTTTTTGTCTCGTATATTAAAATTTATTACTGGTTTCAGATTAGCCTAAGTTTCGTGTCTCAATTATATTTAAGTTTCCTACTTGTCTCCGATGTAACAATGTTTCCTGTGTCTGTACTGTATCTCCAAAGATTTTAAAAAATACATATTTCATTTTTAATAAATCTTATTTGTAAATTGAAGATCCTACTTGGAACAAATCTTCATTATTATGTTCATTTTTAATAGAAAATTAATGTTATATTTAATAACTGCCGCGTTTGCTACGAGTCAGGGAGCTACAGTCAGAGCTTTCAAGTTAATGAGTTCGAGTCAAGACGTTCGAACCAGACACATTCGAACCATACAATTTGAACCAGGATATTCTAGGTTGGGACGCTCGAGTTAGGATCTTCGAATCTGTGTGCTCGAGTTAGAAACATCGAGTTAAAGAGCTCAAGTCGAAAAGTTCAAGTCATTGTGCTCGATTCTAGACATGGAAATCAGTAGGCTTGAGTCGGAACATTCGAACTAAGGAGCTCGAGTCAAGTAACTCGTGTCATTCGAGTCAGTGTTATTGAATCAGACAATTCGAGACAGGGAGCCTATTTCTTAACATTTGAATCAGCGAACTCTATTCAAGACATTACATGCATATATAAAAATTTTCTCCCGCACGTTCCACAATCTTTTGCAGCCTAACAAGACACGTACTGTCCTTTCTGATTCCATGACCTCCCCTTTTGTAACACCAGGTTATCATGTCTTGAAATCTATCAATTCTTAAGATAGATTTTGTAAATTGTTTAAATCTAAGTAAGATTTATTTAAAGAAGCAATTCTGTAATTCTTTGTACGAAAGTCTACTTCATTTGTTTCATCCCAATGTCATCATCATTTCCTGGCCTATTGACGCAAAGGGCCTCGGTTAGATTTCGTCAGTCGTCTCTATCTTGAGCTTTTAATTCAGTACTTCTCCATTCATCATCTCCCACTTCGCGTTTCACAGTCCTCATCCATGTAGACCTGGGTCTTCCAATTCTTCTATTCCAATATAATTCTGTCTATTTGATCTTTTCAACCATCTTTAAAAGTCAAATTGTTTTTTGGCTTCATTTTATAAAATGTGATTTAACCACTGGATCGAAATTGCATTATTTCCCAAAATGTCGTTCAGGTTTTGATGATTTTGTTGATAAATAACAAAATTAAAATAAATCATTCAATTTGTACCTTGAAGAACTACTCACAATTGCTCTGAAACCAGAGGGAAAATATATCATGTTTGCCGTAGCTGCCTTAATCATGTGATTAACAAAGTATTTCCATACCCATCTGAGTTTATATGTACCACAGACAAGTCCTTTGTCATGTCTAGTGTTTGGCCATTTTCATCACCACGCTGGCCATTGCGGATTGGTGATGGTGGGACACTTTAGTCTGATCGCTTATATATATATATATATATATATATATATATATATATATATATATATATAAATGAATATATATATATATATATATATATATACTTTATATATATATATATATATAATATAATATATATATATATATATATATATATATATATATATATATATATATATATACATACACTAGGTCGAGTGTTTCTATTCTATAGCCGTGAATTTTTCTCATGATATTCAAAGGTAATTATCAAGAAAAGCATAGTAAAATTACATCCTTTTTAAGGCTCAAGTGTGCATTGCCATCACCTTTGTTTGATTATCAAAAAATAAAAGCCAACAATGATGTAATAATTTTGATGAGATCATCTGCTGTTTCTTTTCCTACTATAGAGACAGGATGTATCCTACCCCCAACGAAGGGCATTTAGGGGAAATTCGTTTATAACTGAATCATGAAATTGCGTGAAAAGCACACACACACACAAACACACACACACAAACACACACACACAAACACACACACACACACACATATATATATATATATATATATATATATATATATATATATATATATATATATATATATATATTTAGCCGTCATTTTGACGGGTCGCGTACACTAGCATTAAAATATCCTTCAGTATACCATTTTCATTGCAAATTCCCATTAGACACAAAGGTGACGCGTAAAATGAAAGTAATTATTATTATTATTATTATTATTATTATTATTATTATTATTATTACTAGCCAAGCTGCAACCCCAGTTGGAAAAGCAAGATGCTATAAGCCCAAGGGCTCCAATAGGGAAAAATAGCCCAGTGAGGAAAGGAAATAAGGAAATGAATAAATGATGAGAACAAGTTAACAATAAATCATTCTAAAACCGTAACAACGTCAAAACAAATATGTCCTATATTTACTAGAGGGAAAATAGTATCGAGACGACTATGAGCTCAATAAGACCAGGAATGAAGAAAATAGAGAAGAAATATTATGGGAATATTAAGAAAACAAAATGTAAGAAAACTGTTTTTAAAATACCGCAACTTGGAAAGAACGGAACGTTAGTTAACAGGTTCAGGGGGTGAGGCATAGCCTTTGCAACGGCACCTCCAAAGTTTATCTTCTTTTCCTCCACATCAAGTTTAATACTTCTTTTTTCTTTTCTATGTTTGTTTCACTAAATAAAAATAATCGTACTATTTTCTTTAGGTCTTCCTCGTATGGTTAATGTAGCTCAATTATTTCATTCCTTTCTTTTCTATATTCCTGGCAAAACAACTAAAAAAATTATCAAATCTTTCTTCTCATTTTCAAAAAAAAAAAAAAATTACTGTTTACATTCCCCTCATTGCGTCTATTTACAATGTTTAGTTTTAACGTATTAGTTATGGCTCTAAATAATATCACTGAAGCAAATGTATTGTCATAAAATAACTCTACTTTAATTGCTTTCTACATCTTCCGCTAATTGTTACTGGTGCGATCTGGAGACAGCCACCTGTTAACTAGTAGCTCCCTCTACCTGCTTTTTATCCCACGAAAGAGAGAGAGAGAGGAGAGAGAGAGAGAGAGAGAGAGAGAGAGAGAGAGAGAGAGAGAGAGAGAGAGAGAGAGTTATTATTATTATTATTAATTGCTAAGCTATAACCCTTGTTGGAAAAGCAGAATGCTATAAGCTCAGGGGCTTCAACAGGGAAAATAGCCCAGTGAGGAAAGGAAACAAGGAAAAATGAATATTTTAAGAATATTGAAATAAATATCTCCTTTATAAACTATAAAAACTTTAACGAAACATGAGGAAGAGATATTAGATAGAAGAGTGTGCCCGAGCGTACCCTCAAGCAAGAGAACTTATAGCCCAAGATAGAGGAAGACCATGGTACAGAGGCTATGGCACTACTCAAGACTAGAGAACAATGGTTTGATTTTGGAGTTACAATGATTTTGGATGTCTCAGTGACTTTTAAGTCCATCCGCGGAGACTCCATTTGCTCTTTGATAGAGCGATTTAGTTTAAGCATTTAGAGAGTTCTTATGATCTTGTCTAACTTATTCTTGAACTCGTTTACCGTGTTACTGTTTACTACATCCGCTGGAAGTGTATTCCAAGTATTTGCTATTTTGTAAAAGAGAGAGAGAGAGAGAGAGAGAGAGAGAGAGAGAGAGAGAGAGAGAGAGAGAGAGAGAGAGAGAAGATATCCGGAAACAACTGAAATGCGAGTTGTGAGTTCTAAAAATATTCAGTTTGACTTCTCTTTGCACCTATAGTCCATTTCTTTTAGCGAGTCATATTTGCACCGACTCGCAGCGTTGCCCTTTTAGCTCGGAAAAGTTTCCTGACCGCTGATTGGTTGGACAAGATAATTCTAACCAATCAGCGATCAGGGAACTTTTCCGAGCTAAGAGGGCACCGCTGCGAGTCGGTGCAAATCTGCCTCGCTAAAAGAAATGGACTATAACATCACTGACATCATTTACATAGTTCTAATGATAGAAGGACAAACGACTACTCCGTTTTTGTTTCCTTGTTTAATTGTACAAAATTCGGCTTTACGGTGTGGAGTAGTAAGGCTCAAATTCAAATTTACCGATTTCTGAAGTCTTTTTCACAACACAGTATTAGGATCGAGTAAAATAAGGGGACTGATTTAGCTATTTTTCAAGTGTTGTCTCCAAGAAAAAAATGACCAATAAGATAAATTGAAATCATATCTTATATTACTCTTGTGTGAAGAAGAGGTATAAAATACATTGAATTAAAAACTCTCTCTCTCTCTCTCTCTCTCTCTCTCTCTCTCTCTCTCTCTCTCTCTCTCTCTCCTGGGTTAGGTGATTTAATAAAATGTGTAGATCAAATAACCATGACTGTCTCAAGAAAACAGATCTGAATTCTCTTTTTCATAATCTCATTAACTTTCTAAATAACCAAAATCCCTATTTTCCACACAAAAGCAAATTACTCTCTCTCTCTCTCTCTCTCTCTCTCTCTCTCTCTCTCTCTCTCTCTCTCTCTCTCTCTCTCTCTCTCCTATTATCCGGTGTAAGAAGCCTACACGAATCTTAAAAAATACCGCTTGAAAGCCCATGAAGCATATATCCGGTTTGAACCGGTCCCGAGTTTTTACGTTTGTCTCAATATTTCGTCTTATCAAACCCTGTTCCTGGAAATTCGTTTATAGGTAGGGCCGGTGATTCAACAGCTTGCCCTATCGGAAGTGCCCATAAGTGGCCTGGCATCATGCTCATAATGCATTATTACTAAGGAGCATGGAATGTCCTTTTTGTTTGTTTATGCTCCACAGTTTCGAGTCATATCTAAACGGTTTCATAACTGCGCGCTCTCTTTTATTATTATTATTATTATTATTATTACTTGCTAAGCTACAACCCTAGTTGGTAAAGCAGGATGCTTTAAGCCCAGGGGCCCCAACAAGGAAAAAGAGCCCAGTGAGGAAAGGAAACAAGGAAGATGAAAATATCTTAAGAAGAGTAACAACATTTGAAAATATTTCCTATATGAACTATGAAAACTTTAACAAAACAAGTAGATAAATATAAAACAATTGTGTTCCCGATTGTACCCTCAAGCAAGAGAACTCTACCTCAAGACAGTGGAAAACCATGGTACAGAGGCTATGGCACTACCTAAGCAAACTCTAAGTTTTCCGAGTTTCTTTTCATTAGAAGTATTTCAGTATATAACTATACTCGTTTTAATTTGAGCAATATTTTCAAATAGTCAACAGAATTATAGGCCTATTCGTTTTAATTTAAACTATATTTTCAAATAGTCTAAAGAATTATAAGCCTATTCGTTTTAATTTGAGCTATATTTTCAAACTCTACAGAATTATAGGCCTACTCGTTTTAATTTAAGCTATATTTTCAAATAGTCTACATAATTATAAGCCTATTCGTTTTAATTTAAACTATATTTTCAAATAGTCTAAGGAATTATAAGCCTACTTGTTTTAATTTGCGCTGTTTTCAAATAGTGTAGGCATTTGTAATTTTTTTTTCTAATCTATAACATTTCCCTTTTCCAAACAAATATTTTCTAATGATTTCCAATTAAAAACAACTCATCCAGCTCTTCTACACATACAGTCATCATTCGAGGAATGAAATCACATTGCATATGCGCGCACATAAACAAAACACTTTCGTTTCTAGTCAAGTCAGGTGCCAAACATCACTGGATGCAAGAACGCACAACTTGCTTGTCAACTATGCGTCATATCCACACCCAGGGATATAAAGAACTCGACTGACTCACTGGACCGTGCCAGTCGAAGGACTCTCTCATTCCTGCGAGGACATTCCTTAAAATTAGTGTAGGATAAAGTTATAAGAGCTAAATCCTTTGTATTAGTTTGACCAGGAGCTGTGGCGTGGACACCCGCTCTAGTGAGGAGTTCGGACATTTGTGTATATTGTGAAGTGAATATTTTGACGTATATTTTGTGTTGCAAAGGATTTCTACAGTCGCCATGAAAGCTGTGATTATTTTTGCGTGCCTGTGTGTTCTCGTTAAGAGGTAAGGACTTAGGAATTTGCTAGAATTTGCT
>NC_090747.1:112852188-112867188 GCF_036898095.1 Palaemon carinicauda | reverse complement strand
CTTAAGAAGAGTAACAATATTAAAATGAATATCTCCTATATAAACTATACAAACTTTAACAACGCAACTGGAATAGAAATTAGACAGAACAGTGCGTCCGAGTGCACCCTCAAGCAAGAGAACTCTAACTCAAGAGAGTGGAAGACCATGGTACAGAGGCTATGGCACTACACAAGACTAGAGAACAATGGTTTGATTTTGGAGTGTCCTTCTCCTAGAAGAGCTGCTTACCATAGCTAAAGAGTCTCTTCTACACTTACCAAGAGGAAAGTGGCCACTGAACAATTACAGTGCAGTAACCGCTTGGGTGAAGAAGAATTGTTTGGTAATCTCAGTGTTAACAGGTGTATAAGGACAGAGAGGAATAGGTAAAGAATAGGCCAGACTATTCTGTGTATGTGTAGGCAAAGGGAAAATGAACCGTAACCAGAGAGAAGGATCCAAAGTAGTACTGTCTGGCCAGTCAAGAGACGCCATAACTCTCTAGTAGAGAAAGCCACATACTTACAACAGAGTGATATTTGTAACGACATATTTTTTCCTCTTAAATTCCGAAGCCGAATATGAATGTTATATCAATCAGTCTGTTTGATGTAACGGTATACTTTTTTATTTTCATCCAAACGTTAAAACATTCATAATGTTTAAATTAAACTATTTCCAATATTCATACGCAAAAAAAAAAAAATCCAATATTGCTCCTTATATGCACCAACTTCCAGATGGGAACATATACTGTATGTATGTATGTATGTATATATATATATATATATATATATATATATATATATATATATATATATATATATATATATATATATATATACACGCCATGTAAAGTAACTCTAAATTATTCCCAAAACTTCCATAGTGACAATGAAGCCATCTATATCCCACTAAGTGGTTGGCTAAATAGCTCACCCATTTTCTGTTGCTCCCCGTTTTCTGTTATCATGCAACTCCTTGGCTGATTGCAAAGGTTAAGACGACAAAAGCAATTCTTCTTTACGATTCGAAACTGGTTCCTGCTCTTCCAGTTTCGTTTGCAAGCACGAGGTTTACGTAGCCTTAGGGCTTCTCAAGAGAGCAAGGGTTCCGATAGTCATGAGTTAGTGCAGATTGTTTTCATAAAACAGGTTATATTTCGAACAGATCAGTAGAAAAGGGTTTATTTTTTATATTTCAATTCTTTATGGATTTTGTCTTTTAGTTATAATACCTGAGGAGAAAACAGATTAATATGAATGAATTCTACTAATCTACAGGATATTGCGGCGCTTTCAATGCATAACACTAGAACGTTGTATGCTTTTATTATTATTATTATTATTATTATTATTATTATTATTATTATCATCAAATGCTAAGCTACAACCCTAGTTGGAAAAGCAGGATGCAATAAGCCCAGGGGCCCCAACAGGAAAAATAGCCCAGTGAGGAAAGGAAACAAGGAAAAATAAAATATTTTAAGAACAGTAACAACATTAAAGTAAATATTTCCCAAAACTTAAGCTAAAGAATGAATTATGGAACATGAAACACCAATTACTAACACTGACATAAAATCATTGGAATCCTACTGCTTGTTTGGTGGGTCCTTAATGCCCTTCGTTTGGGGGTAGGATACATCCTGTCTAGTAGGAAAAGAAGTAGCAGGCGATCTCATCGGAGTTCTGACATCACTGTCGGCTTTTAATTTCAATGTCAAACAAAGGTGATGGTAACGCGCACTTAAACCTTGAAAAAGTTATTAATTTTATGAGGATCTGTCTTGAAGATTACCGATCAATATCATACACACAAAAAAAAAAAGCCATAGATTTATCAATCATATGATGATTTGTCTTTAAAAAAGAAAAAAAAATATTAATTTTATAATGATTTGTCTTGAAGATTACCTATCAAAGAAAAAAAAAGAAAAAAAAGAAAAAAAAAACAGCTATGAAATTATTAGTTTTATGATGATTTGTCTTGAGAAAAAAAAAACAGCCATAGAATCCTTAATTTTATGATGATCTTGGAAAAAAAAAGAAAAAAAAAATCACAGCCATTGAATGGAAACTCTAAGTAGTAATTACAAAATTACAAACTCACTTGGTTATTGAAAGACTTTGATAATCACATAATGCAGGCAGATACTACAAATATGATACATTCTCCCTCCTGGTTTCAAAGACATTTTGTGTAGTCTTCTAAGCTACAAAGGAAATGATTTATTTAATTTTTGGTGTTTCTCAACAAAATCATCAAAATCTGAACGTCATTTTGGGACATACTCCGATATCGATCTAGTGGTTAAATTACCTTTTGAAAAAAAAAAAAAAAATATGTTCAAGGTGGTTGATAAGATCAATTAGACAGAATTATATTGGATTGAAACAAATACTGATGAGGTACAATTTCCTACAAAGATTACTCTTTCCAAAAAAAAAAAAAAAAAAAAAAAAAAAAAAACAAGGCAGAATTGCCTCTTTAATAAATTGTTACTTAGATTTAAACTCAAAAGTATAGAATCTATTATAAAATAGGGTAGATTTCATGACATGATAAACTGGCGTTCCAAAAAGGAAGGTTACGGATTTAGATAGGACAGTACGTGCATTGTTAGACTGCAAAAGATTGTGGGACAAACAGGAGACCATTTTTATATATTTATAACATCCTGAATAGAGTTCATCGATTCGAATGTTCTGAATTAGGCTTCTCTTCTCGAATTGTTTAACTCAATAACCGACTCGAATGCTCTGACTTGAGCACACAGATTCGAACGCCTCGACTGAAGCTCCGTAGTTTAAATGTTTTGAATCCTAAACACTGACTCGAACGTATTGACTTGAGCTACAGCTCGAATGTTTTGAAATCAAGCACGTTGACTTTCATATCTTGACTCGAGCACAGTGACTTAACTTCTTGACTCGAGCTCCGTAGCTTAAATGTTTTGACCTATGCAAACTCACTCGAATGTCCTGTCTCGAACTTACCGGGTCGAATGTCTCGACTTGAGCTCCTTACCTCGAAAATTCAAACTCAAACACAAAGACTCGAAGGTCCAAACTCGAGATCCTCAGCCTAGAATATCCTTGTTCGAACGTCTTGACTCGAACTCACTGACTTAATAGCTCTGAATATAGCACCTTAACTTGTAGCAAACGAGATATAATAACTATAACTTTCATTGTCCAAAAATCAAACACACAATTCTTAAGACTTATTACAAGTAGACCTTATATTTAGAAATAAATTTCACAAACAATGAAATAAGAAAGGTGATGACAATTCATTGGAGAGATGTCTTCACCATACTGCTTTTAAAGGTCATGGAATATACAGCACAGACAGAGGAAACTTTCGCTACACCCGAGACAAGAAGGAAACTTGAATGTATCTGAGAGACCTGAAATTTAGGTAAATATGAGACAAGCTGGAAACCTGAATATATCTAAGAGAGATGGGAAACTTAGCTCAATCTGAAATAAGCAGGGGAATTGTATATACCTCAGACAAGAATAATAAAACTTCGCCAGATCTGAGACAGACGGGACACTTGTAACAGAACAGGAAAAGTAATAAAATATCAACATCTGACTGAAAAAGATGGTATTCTATTTATTTGAAAATTACATTGACAAGAGATTATCTTAAAAAGGATATATCATACCAATATATAACTGCAGAGTACCAAATCCTAGCCCAACCCTCATCGAAACTAAGGGACTAAAATATTCATATTATTTCTTAAAAATGCAAAAATTCTTACATGACTAAAATTGCAATTTTTTCTTAACCAGGCAGGACCCTCTCAGTCAACATAAACGTCATTTACTTTTTAGTAGTCTTAGAATTGTATTAGGTGTTTATGTTCTCAGGAGCAAATACAGCGAAAGAACAGCTTCAATATACAATCAGCCTTGATGTTTCCTCAGTTCCTGTTTATGTTCTCAAGAGGAAACAGCACAAGAACAGCTTCAATATACAATCAGTCTTGATGTTTCCTCAGTTCCTGTTTATGTTCTCAAGAGGAAACACAGCACAAGAACTGCTTCAATATACAATCAGTCTTGATGTTTCCTCAGTTCCTGTTTATGTTCTCAAGAGGAAACACAGCACAAGAACAGCTTCAATATACAATCAGTCTTGATGTTTCCTCAGTTCCTGTAATCCCGTCTTAAAATTCAGATTTACATTCAATATGTCTCAGATGTTTCTGTCATATCATGCAAGTGTAGAAGCCGGACTTGATGTGAACTTCTTCCTGCATTACAGATGTTTCTACACACATGTTCCAGAGAGCTGCAATCGATGGAATAGCCATTTGCAGGTGTGATTCCGACCACAAGTCCCAAATTCACCCCAATATCCCCCACATTTTTCCCCAGGTCCCTGAGAAGGAACACAGGTTTATGTTAATGCTTATTTAAAAGGAAACTTAAAAAAAAAGAAAAAAAAATCCTGGAGATGGTTTTCTTACAATTCTTTAACAGTCTTCCTTTGCAAATGAAAACACCAAATTATCAAAATATTATGATATATTCCACAAATAAAACTGACTTATTCAGACAAGGTTGTATAATATGTTTAAAAGTTCAATTTGTCTTTTGGAATTTTTAAAATAAAAAATTCTGATGTATTAAATTATTGCAATGCAACAATGAATAATACAGACAGCACAAACTTCCAATTGAAATCTCGAGTAATACGAAAAACAGAACCAACTAAGATCTGTTGTAAGAGCTTTTAATTTTGTTGTGAACTATAAAAAAAGTTGCGGTGGTCTATCCAGCTGAAATAGGCCACACCCACCTGATGACGTCATGACATACTTCCACCACTCACGAGAGTTCTTGCTCAGCGCAAACAGTACTTATGTTGTTCACCAAAAAATCCACTACATTTTGGCTATTAACTTCTTTCTTGGTTCTTTTAATTATAATTCCTACAATTATCTGTCACAAAAACATGACACTGGTTTAAAAGAGTGAAGAAAGAAGTTGCAAGCGAAAATCTACTGGAGTTTTTGTTGAACAACTAAAGTCCTACTTGCGCTGAGGAGGAACTCTCGTGAGTGGAGGAAGCATGCCATGACGTCATCAGGTGGGCGTGGCCTATTTCGCCTGGATAGACTTCGGCGACAACAAGTCACACTTGATAAGGAATCTATTTGACAGGTCACTTACCTTTGCGCAAGTGTCGCAACACTGACAAATATCCTTCACAACTCCGAAAGGACAATCGGATTCCGTCAAATGCCCTTTAGGACAGGCTGCATCATAGTCGCAATAGGAACACGACAGGCCTTCGGTGCTAAAGGGGGAAAATCAGGTATAAGAGGCAAGGAATGAAAGAAAAGTATAAAAGGTGAGGATATAGAAAAAAAAAAAAATCGCTCGCGTGCAGGAAAGAAAATATAACCAGAAGAATAAAAGTAGTGTATAAGGTGAGGAACCTACCCTAGTTAGTTCCCCGTGGAACTGTGAATTCGTAATAAAGCAAGAGAGTTTATTGGTAACTCGTTCAATCCCAAGTATAGTTATTATTATTATTATTATTATTATTATTATTATTATTATTATTATTATTAATTGCTAAGCTATAGCCCTAGTAAGAAAAGCAGGAGGCTGTAAGCCCAGGAGCCCCAACAGGGAAAATAGCCCAGTAAGGAAAGGAAACTGGGAAAAATAAAATATTTTAAGAACAGTAATAACATAAAAATAAATATTACCTATACAAACTGTAAATACTTTAACAAAACAAGTGGAAGAGAAATTAGATAGAAATGTGTGCCCGAGTGTACCCTCAAGCAAGAGAACTCTAACCCAAGACAGTGAAAAACCATGGTACAGAGGTTATGGCACTACCCAAGACTAGAGAACAGTGGTTTGATTTTGGAGTGTCCTCCTACATTATGTGGGACAAAAGAGTCTACTAACGTAATCTTTAAAAGGTTTCGACATACACGAGAGTGTAGGGGGGGGGGGGGGGGGGGTTTAAGCATGCGTTGCTTACGTCATAGGGTCTTAGTTGTGGGACAAGATCTGAAACCATTTTCAGGAGAAGAAAAAGAAGATGAAGAAGATCGTAGAGTCAGATTGTTTCCTTCGATATTTCAGATCGTATTTACTTCCCATCTCTTCTAATGGCATCCATCTTACCAGTTGCCTCATTTTCAGGGCTGATGAAAATCAGCGTTGACAATACCAAAGAATATTTTCATGTTCAAGCAAAATGGAAATGGAAAATCAATATAATGAAAAGATCTTTCATGGCTTCAATCTGAAACTAGAGACAGAGTATCTCCAATATGTGACTGGCAAAATCTTTCGATAAAGACAGGAGTTTTTTTACTTTCTGAGTCAAGTGTTTCCATTTTATAGCTTTTTTTTTTTTTTTTTTTTTTTTTTTTTTTTTTTTTTTTGTGATACTGATGGGTAATCATGAAAAAAAAGTAAAATTATTAAACTTTTAGAAGGTTTAAGTGCGTATCACCAAGACCTTCCCTTAACATTGAAATGTAAAAGCCAGTGATGATATTTCCTGGAATTTCTTTCCTATTTGAGACAGGATATGCCACCCCCCCCCCCGGCAGCCACCTAGAGACAAGAAAGCTAGGTCGCCGGTGTGACGGTCTGAACCAACCCCCGGTCTCACAATACTCCTTTATAATCTGCGCATGCGCGAACATTACCGTTTGCCAGTACATACGAGGTTGATGTTTTATTTTTCTGTAATGTTAGCGTGCGCAGCTCAACATTACCGCTTGCCAGTACATACGAGCTTGAGGTTTTATTTCTCTGTAATTTAGCGTGCGCAGCTCAACATTACCGCTTGCCAGTACGTACGAGGTTGAGGTTTTATTTTTCTGTAATTTAGCGTGCGCAGCTCAACATTACCGCTTGCCAGTACGTACGAGCTTGATGTTTTATTTTTCTGTAATTTAGCGTGCGCAGCTCAACATTACCGCTTGCCAGTGCATACGAGCTTGATGTTTTATTTTTCTGTAATTTAGCGTG
The DNA here is from genome assembly GCF_036898095.1 of Palaemon carinicauda. Lineage (NCBI taxonomy): Eukaryota > Metazoa > Arthropoda > Malacostraca > Decapoda > Palaemonidae > Palaemon > Palaemon carinicauda. The sequence continues at coordinate 112,860,181 of NC_090747.1, read as the reverse complement.
CGCAGCTCAACATTACCGCTTGCCAGTGCATACGAGCTTGATGTTTTATTTTTCTGTAATTTAGCGTGCGCAGCTCAACATTACCGCTTGCCAGTGCATACGAGCTTGATGTTTTATTTTTCTGTAATTTAGCGTGCGCAGCTCAACATTACCGCTTGCCAGTCCATACGAGCTTGATGTTTTAGCGTGCGCAGCTCAACATTACCGTTTGCCAGTGCATACGAGGTTGATGTTTTATTTTTCTGTGATTTAGCGTGCGCAGCTCAACATTACCGCTTGCCAGTACATACGAGCTTGAGGTTTTATTTTCATGCGAGCGAAGCGAGCTAATGGCGGAAAAGAAACATTATACAATGTCAAGGAGAATTCTGAGACAGGGGGATCATTCAGACCGTGACACCGGTTGAGAGTAATCTCTCTTCGTACAGGTGATGAGTTCTTGCAGGTCACCATAGTTAGATAATTAGTTCACTGACTTAAAAAACATGACATATAAAAAAAAATCTTTTGAAAACAACCCCATCAATATATAATCATTACTTCTCGGGAGTAGATTCCTATCAAAATATATATTGTGCATCAGTGTAGAGGAAATTGCTAAAAATAGTCTAAGTGTTTGATGTATTCACTTTCGAAAACACGAAGAACGGAGACGAAAATGGGGCGGAATTAGGAAATATTTAACGCCACTGAACCATAACAGAAGTTGTTGATATATTTTGGTTATGAGTGTATATATATATATATATATATATATATATATATATATATATATATATATACATATATATATATATATATATATATATATATATATATATATATATATATATATATACACATAAATCTATATACATTATCATATATATAAATATATATACATAGATATATGTATGCATATATGTATGTGTGTATATATATATATATATATATATATATATATATATATATATATATATATATATATATATATATATATATATATATATGAGTGCATAAATTCTTACATGTCACATAAAAACACCCGAGCAAACACACACACACACACACACACACATATATATATATATATATATATGTGTGTGTGTGTGTGTGTGTGTGTGTGTTTGTAACTATGCATAAAATTAAAAGAAAAAATGCTCCTCACCTTTTTATAAGCGTTACCAAACACACCACAATGGAGAGACCTTTGACGAAGGCGGACGCCATCTTCCGTTAGAAGCCGAGTAGTTCTAAATCTCACTGAAATGCGGCCAAACCTATTTGGAGTTTCCTTCTTGAGTCTGAGGACCGTCTTCGAGGATGGCAGCAAATGCACTGGTCAAAGGGGTCCGTCCTAGATTCGAGTATTGAAGGTCTCGTGGGGGTATCTCCAGTGATGCTTCACATGTCCTTCATAGGCTTGCCAGGTTGGCCTTTTCCAGCACCAAAAGATTCAAAATTTGGCCCTTTTTTTTTAAAGAATGGGTTGGCAGTTAGCAATATCTTAAAAAGAAAGTTTGTCCTTAAATGTTTTTTGTTTTTTTTTTGGCTATTTTGAAGCTACAGCTGATTAGAAGTTGGCCTTTTCTCACTTACAAAACCTGGCAACACCAAAAACAGGTTTAGCCTAAGGAGGGAGGGAAGGATTGAGGGAGGGAGGGATTGAGGGAGGGAAGGATTGAGGGAGTGGAGTGGGTTCCCACCTAGGAGGATTAGTTATTTTTCTTCCAAGGTTCCCACGGTTCCCACCATGTTGCCAGATGCTCCTAGAATAAGAACTTGAGATGGCATAAGGCTACTCGAAACGAGACTGATACTTGATCAGAGGTAGTTTGATTGATTGATTGATTTGGTGTTTTTTGGCATCCTGACATCTAAGGTCATTGGCGCCGAATGTGGCAGTTTGAATAAACGAATTATTATTATTATTATTATTATTATTACTAGCTAAGCTACAACCCTAGTTGGAAAAGCAAGATGCTATAAGCCCAAGGGCTCCAACAGGGAAAAATAGCCCAGTGAGAAAAGGAAGTAAGGAAATAAATAAATGATGAGAACAAATTAACAATAAATCATTCTAAAAACAGTTACAACGTCAAAACAGATATGTCATATATAAACTATAAAAAGACTGTTCAACATAATAACATTTGCTGCAATTTGAACTTTTGAAGTTCTACTGATTCAACTACCCGATTAGGAAAATCATTTCACAACTTGGTCACAGCTGGAATAAAACTTCTAGAATACTGTGTAGTATTGAGCCTCATGATGGAGAATGCCTGGCTATTAAAATTAACTGCATGCCCATTTAATGATTGTTGACAAGATTCAATTGACAGATTCATATTGGAATGAAACAAATCCTGACGAGGGAGACTTTCATACAACGATATAATAGTTACAGATGGTTTCAAACTATTAGAACCTAGATAAATGTCTACTGTAGACTCTAGAGCAGTGGTTCCCAAACTGGGGGGCGCGCCCCACTAGGGGGGCGTGAGGACGATACAAAGGGGGCGTGAAGTCATCTGCTTGAAATTACTTGTTTAATAGAATAATAAAATTTGCTAATGTTCAAACTTTTTTTCGCTCACTTTCAACCAAATGTTTCGTTTTTAGTTACTGGAATGTACTATTATTTGTTTGATTGGCTTTCATTATTAAAATGTAATACAAACAGAAATATGTTTTCCTGTACAATGCTAAGAAATAAATGTAAGTATCATTTCATATAAAAAAAAAAAGATAGGAGTGGGGGCGTACGGGTCTGCTGGAAGCAAAAAGGGGGCGTCAGGTAAGATAGTTTGGGAACCACTGCTCTAGAGCCTTTAAATATGCGGCCCCAAGACTATACAATACGCTCCCACGAGACATCCGAATAATTGCAGATATTAAGGCTTTCAAGAGGAAACTGAAGACTTTCTTATTCTGCGAGCGTTTTGACAGTGAACCAGATAAGCTCGCCTTAAACTTGAGGGAAAGTAAAATAATAAGTTTCATAAAGTCTACGGGTCACGCACGTACTTTTTCATGCTTCCAGTGATAACATTTTATACAAGACTAAAGTCCATAGAATCCCTTTTACATATGTAAACAGTCTATGGCGAAAAGTGCGATGTTGGTCCAAAGTTGTGGTCTTGATCCAGATCACCTAAAAATTTTTTTTTCTTCTGGAGCATAATATCTATCTGGTGTTGAAATTTTGTGAAAATCCAGCAAGAAGTTTTGACGTAATTCTGATAACAAACAAACAGATAGATAAATAAATAAACACAGGTAAAAATATAACCTCCTTGGTGGAGGTAATGAAATAAGAAATGTTTATAAAGGTCATGGAACCCACAGGAAACTTTGCTATGCCCGAGACAAGAAGGAAACTTGAATGTATCTGAGAGATAATAAATCTATGTAAATATGAGACAAGCAGTAACCTGAATATGTCTGAGAGACACGAAACTTAGGTTAATCTGAAGTAAGCACAAATTAGCCACATCTAAGACAGACAGAACACTTGTAACAGAACAGGAAAAGTAATAAATCTCAATATCTTTTAAAATAAAAACTGACTGAATCACAGGATATTTTATTTATTTGAAAAATACATTGGCAAGAGATTATCTTAAAAAGCATATATTATACCATTATATAAGTACAGAGCACCAAATCGAAACTAAAGGACTAAAATATTCATAATATTATTTCTTAAAATGCACGAACTCTAACGAGACGAAAATTAAATCTTTTTCTTAACTTGGAAAAAACCCCTCAGTCAACATAAACGTCATTTACTTTTTAGTAGTCTTAGAATTATATTAGTTGTTTATGTTCTCAAGAGTAAACACAGTACAAAAACAGCTTCAATATACAATCAGTCTTGATGTTTCCTCAGTTCCTGTTTATGTTCTCAAGAGGAAACAGCACAAGAACAGCTTCAATATACAATCAGTCTTGATGTTTCCTCAGTTCCTGTTTATGTTCTCAAGAGGAAACAGCACAAGAACAGCTTCAATATACAATCAGTCTTGATGTTTCCTCAGTTCCTGTTTATGTTCTCAAGAGGAAACACAGCACAAGATCAGCTTCAATATACAATCAGTCTTGATGTTTCCTCAGTTCCTGTAATCCCGTTTTGAAATTCAGATTTACATTCAATATGCCTCAGATGTTTCTCTCATATCATGCGAGTGTAGAATCCAGACTTGATGTGAACTTCTTCCAGGATTACAGATGCTTCTACCCACATGTTCCAGGGTTAGAGTCGGAACCTGGGTAGATGGGGATGTTATTACGTTTGCAGGTGAAATAGTGACCACAAATTCCAAATTCCCTCAACAATCCCCCACATTCTTCCCCAGGTCCCTGAGAAAGAACACAGATTTATATTAATGATTATTTAAGCGGAAACAAATACCATAAAAATCCTAGAGATAGTTTTCTTACAATTGTTCAACAGTCTTTCTTTATAAATGGAAGAACAACATTGTCAAATTTGGCGAATAAAACCGATTATTTTTTCTTTGCAAAAGAAGATCTACTTTTCATTAAGTTTCCAGATTGTGTTAGAAAGTTCAATTTATCATTTTATGTATACAAAATAAAATGTTGCTGTCTTTTGTTAGAGACATGATCTCATCTTCAGAAAAATTCCGACTGTACACACTTTTAATTGATATCTCCAGTAACCAACTAAGATCTATTGATTGAGTTTTAATTTTGTTGTGAACTATAAAAAATGTTGCCGTGGTCTATCCAGGAGAAATAGGCCACGCCCACCTGATGACGGCATGGCAAGCTTCCACCACTCATGAGAATTCCTGCTCGCGCAAACAGTACTTATGTTGTTCACCCAAAAATCCACTACATTTTGGCTTTTAACTTCTTACTTGGTTCTTTTGATTATAATTCCTACAATTATCTGTCAGAAAACTTGACACTGGTATATATAACTAAAGTTAAATCTATTGGAAATACACCCAAAACAAATGTCCTCATCCTCACTACTTATCAGCTCTCTCTCTCTCTCTCTCTCTCTCTCTCTCTCTCTCTCTCTCTCTCTCTCTATAAATATATATATGTATATATATATGTATATATATATATAGTACTGTTTGCACTGACCGAGAACTCTCATGAGTGGTGGAGGCATGCCATGACGTCATCAGGTGGGCGTGGCCTATTTCGCCTGGATAGACTTCGGCGACAACAAGTAACAGTTGATAAAGAATCTATTTGACAGGTCACTTACCTTTAAGCAAGTGCTGCAACAATGATAAGTACCCATCATAATTCCGAAAGGACAATCGAGTATCGTCAAGTTAGGACAGTCACTTACATAGAAGCAATCGGGATTCGACCGGCCCTCGGTGCTAAAATGGCAAAATCAAGTATAAGAGACAGCGAATGAAATAAAAGAAAAGTATAAGAGCAGAGGAATACAAAAGAAAAACGCTCACGTAGAGGAAAGGAAATATAATCCACATAATAAAAAGTAGTGCATAAGGTGGAGAACCTACCCTAGTTTGTTTCCCAATGAACTGTGAATTCGTAATAAAGCAAGAGAGTTTATTGGTAACTCATTCACTTTTTTTTTTTTAATGAGGCGCATTTGCACTGACTCACTGCAAGTGCCCTTTTAGCTCGGAAAAGTTTCCTGCTCTCTGATTGGTCAGAATTATCTTGTTCAACCAATCAGCGATCAAACCCAGCCACTGAGGGAGCGCAAGCCAGCCTCAACTTGGTGCCGGTCCCAAGCCCGGGTAAATGGGGAGGGTTGGCGGCAGGAAAGGCATCCGGCCATGAAAGTGGGAAAAGATGCAGACACAGAAGAAGAAGAAGAAGAAGAACCAATCAGCGATCAGGAAACTTTTCCGAGCTAAAAGGGCACCCTAGCGAGTCGGTGCAAATCTGCCTAACTAAAAAGAATTGACACTAGACATTACATTGGCCAAAGGATTTTATAAACGTAATCTTTAAAAGATTTTCAAACACATGGGAAGGGTTGTAGGTAAGCAGACAACCTGCCATGAATAACTGGAGGAACAGTTGCCCTACGTCATAGGTTCTAAAATCTTTATTGGGAGAAGAAAAAGAAGACGAAGAAGATTGTAGACTCAAATTGTTTTCCTGACAGAGACAAAGAGAGAAAACATTAGACTTTACATATTATTATTATTATAATTATTATTATTATTATTATTATTATTAACGTGAAAGTCTGTTGTGACACATCTGGTTGGAAAGGCAAGAATAGCTAGAGAGAGAGAGAGAGAGAGAGAGAGAGAGAGAGAGAGATAGAGAGAGAGGAGAGAGAGAGAGAGAGAGAGAGAGAGAGAGAGAGAGAGAGAGAGAGAGAGAGAGAGAGAGAGAGGACCACTTGCTTTATTTACCATTGAATTATGTTACTTTCAGCTTCTTTCCTTCCGACTTGAGTCGGCATAAGCCGACCGCCCCCATCCCCACCGCCCCCCCCCCTCAACCACATCTAGGTCCCTGATCTAGAGAAAGTTCTGTGGTCTTGCAGGTCATCACAGTTAGGTCAACAGTTCAATGACCTAGAAGGAAGAGACTTAAAAAACTACATTTCTTATATACAATCCTTATTTCTAGAGAATCGATGACAACGAAATGAAGAGGAGATTGTGAAAAAAAAAAAGCACAGTGAAATGGTCCCGTCTCTTTACTTTCCAAAATATTGAAGAGGGTCGAAATATAGGAAAGATTTTACAGCAGCGAACCACAAGAGAAGTTGCTGATACAAGCGCTATCTCTCTCTCTCTCTCTCTCTCTCTCTCTCTCTCTCTCTCTTCTCTCTCTCTCTCTCTCTCTCTCTCTCTTTATACAGAAAATCTTCAATCAGGAAAAGATGCCAGAGGAATGGAGAAGAAGCCTAATCATTCCCATATATAAGGGGAAGGGAGACATCCAGGAGTGTGGAAACTACAGAGGCATAAAGTTGATAAGCCATACAATGAAAATATGGGAGAAGATCATTGAGAAGAGACTCAGAGATGAAACAACAATTGGTGAGGAACAATTTGGATTCATGCCTGGAAGAGGGACTGTAGTAGCATTATTTGATTTGAAGCAGATGATAGAATAACATCGGGAGAAAAAAAAGATTACATATGGTCTTTATTGACATGGAGAAGGCATACGATCGAGTACCACGTCAGGAGCTGTGGAGATGTATGAGAGAAAAGGGAGTCCCTGAGAAATACGTAAGAATCACCCAAGATATGTATGAGAGGGCAGAAGCAAATGTTAAGAAGAGTATAGGCCTAACAGAAAGTTTTCCAGTAAATGTGGGACTACATCAGGGGTTTGCATTGAGTCCTTACCTATTTTATCTGGTCATGAATGTAGTAACACAAGGTATTAGAGATCAGTCTCCTTGGTGTATGCTTTTTGCTGATGATGTTATATTGTGTAGCACTAGGCAAGAGGTAGTAGAAGAGAAACTGGAGGAGTGGAGAAGAGAAATGGAAAATAGAGGATTGAACATCAGCAGGAAAAAGACAGAGTATTTGAGATTGAAAGTTAGTTTACAAGGAGAGAGATTGGAAAGAGTTGAAAATTTCAGGTATTTAGGATCATCAGTTACAGAGAATGGTGATCTGGGGGCAGAAATAAACCACAGAATACAAGCAGGATGGAAGAATTGGAAAAAAAGTGTGTGGAGTACTATGTGACAGGAAAATAGGGGTTAAGTTGAAAGGTAAAGTACACAGGACCGTTGTGAGACCGGCTATGATGTATGGAGCGGAGACGTGGGCAATAAAGAAGACAGAAGAGAAGAAACTGGATGTGGCAGAGATGAGAATGTTGAGATGGATGTGTGGGGTGACAAGAAGAGATAAGATACGGAATGAGGTAATTAGGGGTACAACAGGAGTTAGAAAACTATCAGATAAGATCCAAGAAAGTAGACTGAGGTGGTATGGTCATGTCATGAGAAGAGATAAACAGTATATTGGGAGGAGGGTGATGGAAATGGAGGTACAGGGAACGA
>NC_090747.1:112819688-112844688 GCF_036898095.1 Palaemon carinicauda | reverse complement strand
ACAAATTGAGGATATTCAATCCTCATTTGCCTTCCGTGCTGTATCTTGGTTAGGCCTACTTCCCGCGCGGCCAGACCAATCTGAGTGTGGGGTAGTTGAAAACGTTTTCCAACGGCTGGTGTTCTCAGTACCAGTTATAGGAGACTATTTGAAGACAATTAAAGATCTTCAGAGATGTGTAAACCATATGGAAATTCTTAGGATGGATTTGAACTCCGTTCCATTAATCGGCCCCTTCCTCTCTAATTTTAAGATGGGAGTGCAGGATGGAACTCATTGTTTCAGGAGGGTGGGGGTTATGTTAGCCGGTATTTTAGGAAGCTTTTTATTGAAGAAGGTCTTATTTAAGAGGAAAAGCGAAACAAACGACGAGGAGCGGGGGCTTGAAAATGCAGTGGAAGAAGACGACATTAAATTTGAACCTCCGCCGCGGCAAAACGGAGAGACAGCCGAACAGAAAAACCAAAAATTAGAGGAATATCAGGAGGCGATAGAAAACTCCGAAAAAAGAAGAAAATCCGCAGCTAATCAGGAGGATTACCTTCAAAGGAAAGTTCAACATCTAGAAGCTGATGCGCTCCTCAAGGAAAAGAAATATTTTGAGGAATATAATCGGTTACGAGAAGAACTATTGGGTTTGCTTAAAGAAGCAAAGGACGAAAATGCTACATTACGAGAGCAAGTCTTTCACTGCAATAATAAATTTCAAGATAAGTTAGACGCGCTAACGATAGAAAATATTCATATTAAACAGAAGTTGTTTGAAAAAGAAGTGAAGGTTGAATCCCTTGAGAATCAACTGACTTATGAGAGAATGAATTATCAGACACTTCAGGTAAATTCAACAGAAAAGGAGGAGAAGAAGCTGGAGGAGAAGGAGGAGGAGGTAGAAGAGGAGGAGAAGAAGCTGGAGGAGAAGGAGGAGGGGGTAGAAGAGGAGGAGGAGGAGAAGGTAGAAGATGATGAGAAGGAGAAGGTGGAGGAGGAGGAGGAGAAGATAGAAGAGGAGGAGAAGGAGAAGGAGGAGGAGGAGAAGGTAGAAGAGAAGGAGGAGGAGGAGAAGGTAGAAGAGGATGAGGAGGAGAAGAAGGTGGAGGAGAAGGAGGAGGAAGAAAAGGAAGAGGAGGAGGAGGAAGAAAAGGAAGAGGAGGAGGAGGAAGAAAAGGAAGAGGAGGAGGAGGAAGAAAAGGAAGAAGAGGAGGAAGAAAAGGAAGAGGAGGAGGAGGAAGAAAAGGAAGAGGAGGAGGAGGAAGAAAAGGAAGAGGAGGAGGAGGAAGAAAAGGAAGAGGAGGAGGAGGAAGAAAAGGAAGAGGAGGAGGAAGAAAAGGAAGAGGAGGAGGAAGAAAAGGAAGAGGAGGAGGAGGAAGAAAAGGAAGAAGAGGAGGAGGAGGAGAAGAGCGTACAGCTGGTGCAAGGTAAGCAAATATTCAATTTCTTGATAAATTGTTCTGACAATTCTGTATTAAGTCATTTAATATTATATATGGGCACATTTGCCATGAGATCACTATGGTTAATTCCAGGTTACATGTGTTGGTACGCCACTATTCGTAAGCATCAGGGAGCGGGGAATAATATCTTTAATATACCGAAACTTTGTCTAATAGGAGCACATCTGTTTTTGGAAACATATGGATTTAAGGACCTTTATTTCATAAACCGCGATTGGCAGCAGCAACCACCCGAGGCGGAATCCTTCTTGCAGGGGCTAATCGGGGAGGAGACTGACGCGGTACCAGGAGACTGTAGAGTCTTCCTACAAAGCAAATATCTCAAGAATCCAAAATTACGTATTTCAGCCCTTCAACGTTTAAATGTGTCGCATATGCGATTGGTCTTTGACTGGGGCACCAAGAAGCGTTACTTAGAAGGGCTTGATAAAAAAGTGAATGATGAAATATATTTAGCGCCCATATATAGAACCTATGACCACGAACCTGGGGTATACGATCCTGTGGCAGAAACCGTTATACGAAATGTGTCTCCTCTACAGCTATGGCAGACAGTGAGAGAATACTACGGCCCTAACACAGTGCGCCCCTATCATTGGTTGACAAATAATTGTCAAACAATATTGAGGGATATACTTCTCAAGTTTGGAGTTATCACCTTTGTGCATAAAGATATTACACCATTCTTTATCTATAAGGGTGTTGATATAATACGGGCGATAAACGAGAGCATAAAAACATCCTGTGTATCGAAAGAATAAGTGTATTGAGTAGTGAAAGTCGTAGTGAGTGTTTAGTGTTCTGAACATAGAAGAAAAAAAGAAAAAAGAAAAAAAAAGTGATTAATATTTTTAACGTTTCGGTTGAAATTTGGAGAAGATAGTTTCAATTTAATTTTGTAAAGAAATAAGTTTTTATGTGAGAGACATTGAAAGACAGAGAATCGATACCGAGTGGTTTCCAACCTTTCAGAACTAAAGGGAATAATCTGCAAGATGGATTCAGAAGAGGGAAGAAGTCACACTTGTTCTAGTATGCATTATTCCTTGACAAAGATTCACCTGTACTGTTTCTTTGTCAGGTGAACAAATGCAGAAAAAACAGGCCTGACCTCTTCTAGTATGCTGTGTCCCTTGGAGAAGAACCCTTTGTACTGGAATAGTGGAACAGAAGTGGATTTGTTTGGGTGTGGCAACCATCTCGATTAAGACCCATTAAGAGACAGGGAATCAATTCCAAGAGGATTACGGCTTTCCAGACCTAAAGGGAATAATCTACAAGAAGCAATCGGCAGAGGGAAGAAGTCACACTTGTTCTAGTATGCATTATTCCTTGACAAAGATTCACCTGTACTGTTTCTTTGTCAGGTGAACAAATGCAGAAAAAATAGGTCTGACCTCTTCTAGTATGCTGTGTCCCCTGGAGAAGAAACCTTTGTACTGGAATAGTGGAACAGATGTGCCTTTGTTTGGGTGTGGCAACCATCTGGATTAAGACCCATTAAGAGACAGGGAATCAATGCCAAGAGGATTACGGCTTTCCAGACCTAAAGGGAATAATCTACAAGAAGCAATCAGCAGAGGGAAGAAGTCACACTTGTTCTAGTATGCATTATTCCTTGACAAAGATTCACCTGTACTGTTTCTTTGTCAGGTGAACAAATGCAGAAAAAACAGGCCTGACCTCTTCTAGTATGCTGTGTCCCTTGGAGAAGAACCCTTTGTACTGGAATAGTGGAACAGAAGTGGATTTGTTTGGGTGTGGCAACCATCTCGATTAAGACCCATTAAGAGACAGGGAATCAATTCCAAGAGGATTACGGCTTTCCACACCTAAAGGGAATAATCTACAAGAAGCAATCGGCAGAGGGAAGAAGTCACACTTGTTCTAGTATGCATTATTCCTTGACAAAGATTCACCTGTACTATTTCTTTGTCAGGTGAACAAATGCAGAAAAAATAGGTCTGACCTCTTCTAGTATGCTGTGTCCCCTGGAGAAGAAACCTTTGTACTGGAATAGTGGAACAGATGTGCCTTTGTTTGGGTGTGGCAACCATCTGGATTAAGACCCATTAAGAGACAGGGAATCAATGCCAAGAGGATTACGGCTTTCCAGACCTAAAGGGAATAATCTACAAGAAGCAATCGGCAGAGGGAAGAAGTCACACTTGTTCTAGTATGCATTATTCCTTGACAAAGATTCACCTGTACTGTTTCTTTGTCAGGAGAACAAATGCAGAAAAAAACAGGTCTGACCTCTTCTAGTATGCTGTGTCCCCTGGAGAAAAAACCTTTGTACTGGAATAGTGGAACAGATGTGCCTTTGTTTGGGTGTAGCAGCCATCTGGATTAAGACCCATTAAGAGACAGGGAATCAATGCCAAGAGGATTACGGCTTTCCACACCTAAAGGGAATAATCTACAAGAAGCAATCAGCAGAGGGAAGAAGTCACACTTGTTCTAGTATGCATTATTCCTTGACAAAGATTCACCTGTACTGTTTCTTTGTCAGGTGAACAAATGCAGAAAAAACAGGTCTGACCTCTTCTAGTACGCTGTGCCCCTTGGAGAAAAACCCTCTTCTAGTATGCTGTGTCCCTTGGAGAAGAAACCTTTGTACTGGAATAGTGGAACAGAAGTGGATTTGTTTAAGTGTGGCAACCATCTGGATTAAGAGCCATTAAAAGACAGCAAATCAATGCTAAGTGAATTCCGGCTTTCCAGATCTAAAGGGAATAATCTGCAAGATGGATTCAGAGGAGGGAAGAAGTCAAACTTGTTCTAGTATGCATTATTCCTTGACAAAGATTCACTTGTACTGTTTCTTTGTCAGGTGAACAAATGCAGAAAAAACAGGTCTGACCTCTTCTAGTATGCTGTGTCCCTTGGAGAAGAACCCTTTGTACTGGAATAGTGGTACAGAAGTGCCTATGTTTGGGTGTGGCAGCCATCTGCAATAAGAGCCATTAAAAGCCAGGCAATCAATGCCAAGTGAATTCCAGCTTTCCAGACCTAAAGGGAATAATCTGCAAGATGGATTCAGAAGAGGGAAGAAGACACACTTGTTCTAGTATGCATTATTCCTTGACAAAGATTCACTTGTACTGTTTCTTTGTCAGGTGAACAAATGCAAAAGAAACAAGTCTGATGTCTTCTAGTATGCTGTGTCCCAAGTCTGATGTCTTCTAGTATGCTGTGTCCCTAGGAGAAGAACCCGTTGTACTGGAATATTGGAACAGATGTGCCTTTCATTGGGTGTGTCAACCCCTTGGATTAAGAGCCATTATAAGACAGGCAATCAATGCCAAGAGGATTCCGGCTTTCCAGATCTAAATGGAATAATCTGCAAAATGATTTCAGAAGAAGGAAGAAGTCACACTTGTTCTGGTATGCATTATTTCTTGACAAAGATTCACTTGTACTGTTTCTTTGTCAGGTGAACAAATGCAGAAAAAACAGGTCTGACCTCTTCTAGTATGCTGTGTCCCTTGGAGAAGAAACCTTTGTACTGGAATAGTGGTACAGAAGTGCTTATGTTTGGGTGTGGCAGCCATCTGGATAAAGAGCCATTAAAAGACAGGCAATTAATGCTACAGGAATTTCAGCTTTCCAGATCTAAAGGGAATAATCTGCAAGATAAAATAGTGGAACAGAAGTGCCTCTGCTTGGGTGTGACAGCCATCTGGATTAAGACCCATTAAGAGACAGGGAATCAATGCCAAGAGGATTCCGGCTTTCCAGACCTAAAGGGAATAATCTGCAAGATGGATTCAGAAGAGGGAAGAAGTCACACTTGTTCTAGTATGCATTATTCCTTGAAAAAGATTCACTTGTACTGTTTCTTTGTCAGGTGAATAAATGCAGAATAAACATGTCTGACCTCTTCTAGTATGCTGTGTCCCTAGGAGAACCCTTTGTACTGTAATAGTGGAACAGATGTGCATTTGCTTGGGTGTGTTACCCATTTGGATTAAGAGCCATTAAGACACAGGCAATCAATGCCAAGTGGATTCAGACTTTCCAAGTCTAAAGGGAATAATATGCAAGATGGATTCAGAGGAGGGAAGAAGTCACACTTGTTCTAGTATGCATTATTACTTGACAAAGATTCACTTGTACTGTTTCTTTGTCAGGTGAACAAATGCAGAAGAAACATTTCTGACCTCTTCTAGCGTGCTGTGTCCCTAGGAAAAGAACCCTTTGCACTCGAATAGTGGAACTGATATGCCTTTGCTTGGGTGTGTCAGCCCTTTGGATTAAGAGCCATTATAGGACAGGCAATCAATGCCAAGAGAATTCCGGGTACCCAGATCTAAATAGAATAATCTGCAAGATGGATTCAGAAGAGGGAGCAAGTCACACTTGTTCTAGCATGCATTATTCCTTGACAAAGATTCACTTGTACAGTTTCTTTATCAGGTGAACAAATGCAGAATAAACAAGTCTGACGTCTTCTAGTATGCTGTGTCCCTTGGAGAAGAATAATTTTGTACTCGAATAGTGGAGCAGAAGTGCCTTTGCTTGGGTGTGGTAGCCATCTGGATTAAGATTCATCCAAAAAAAGGCAATCAATGTTGTGTATTCTGGGTTTCCAGATCTAAAGGGAATAATATGCAAGATGGATTCAGAGGAGGGAAGAAGTCACACTTGTTCTAGTATGCATTATTCCTTGACAAAGATTCACTTGTACTGTTTCTTTGTCAGGTGAACAAATGCAGAAGAAACAAGTCTGACCTCTTCTAGTAAGCTGTGTCACTAGGAGAAGAACCCTTTGTACTGGAATTGTGGAACAGATGTGCCTTTGATTGGGTGTGGCAGCCATCTGGATTAAGAGCCATTACCAAGAGGATTCCGGCTTTTCAGATCTAAATGGAATAATCTGCAAGATGGATTCAGAAGAGGGAAGAAGTCACACTTGTTCTAGTATGCATTATTCCTTGAAAAAGATTCACTTGTACTGTTTCTTTGTCAGGTGAATAAATGCAGAATAAACATGTCTGACCTCTTCTAGTATGCTGTGTCCCTAGGAGAACCCTTTGTACTGTAATAGTGGAACAGATGTGCATTTGCTTGGGTGTGTTAGCCATTTGGATTAAGAGCCATTAAGACACAGGCAATCAATGCCAAGTGGATTCAGACTTTCCAAGTCTAAAGGGAATAATAAGCAAGATGGATTCAGAGGAGTTAAGAAGTCACACTTGTTCTAGTATGCATTATTACTTGACAAAGATTCACTTGTACTGTTTCTTTGTCAGGTGAACAAATGCAGAAGAAACATTTCTGACCTCTTCTAGCGTGCTGTGTCCCTAGGAAAAGAACCCTTTGTACTCGAATAGTGGAACCGATATGCCTTTGCTTGGGTGTGTCAGCCCTTTGGATTAGGAGCCATTATAGGACAGGCAATCAATGCCAAGAGAATTCCGGGTACCCAGATCTAAATAGAATAATCTGCAAGATGGATTCAGAAGAGGGAGCAAGTCACACTTGTTCTAGCATGCATTATTCCTTGACAAAGATTCACTTGTACAGTTTCTTTATCAGGTGAACAAATGCAGAAGAAACAGGTCTGACCTCTTCTAGTATGCTGTGTCACTTAGAGAAAAATAATTTTGTACTTTCATAGTGGAGCAGAAGTGCCTTTGCTTGGGTGTGGATGCCATCTGATTAAGACCCATTCAAAAACAGGCAATCAATGCCAAGTGTATTCCGGCTTTCCAGATCTAAAGGGAATAATCTGTTAGATGGATTCAGAAAAGGGAGGAAGTCACACTTGTTCTAGTATGCATTATTCCTTGAAAAAGATACACTTGTACTGTTTCTTTGTCAGGTAAACAAATGCAAAAGAAACAAGTCTGATGTCTTCTAGTATGCTGTGTCCCTTGGAGAAGAACCCTTTGTAATGGAATACTGGAACCAAAGTTCCTTTGTTTGGGTGTGGCAGGAATCTGCATTAAAAGCCATCAAAAGACAGGCAATAACTGTAAGGTGAATTCCGGCTTTCTAGATCTAAATGGATTAATCTGTAAGAAGGATTCAGAAAAGGGAAGAAGTCACACTTGTTCTAGTATGCATTATTCCTTGACAAAGATTTACTTGTACTGTTTCTTTGTCAGGTGAACAAATGCAGAAGAAACAAGTCTGATGTCTTCTAGTATGCTGTGTCCCTAGGAGAAGAACCCTTGTATTGGAATAGTGGAACAGAAGTGGATTTGTTTGGGTGTGGCAACCATCTGGATTAAGAGCCATTAAAAGACAGCCAATCAATGTTAGGTGAATTCAGGCTTCCCAGATCTAAAGGGAATAATCTGCAAGATGGATTCAGAGGGGGGGGGGGGGAAGAAGTCACACTTGTTCTAGTATGTATTATTCCTTGACAAAGATTCACTTGTACTGTTTCTTTGTCAGGTCAACAAATGCAGAAGAAACAAGTCTGACCTCTTCTAGTATGCTGTGTTCCTTGGAGAAAAATAATTTTGTACTATCATAGAGAAGCAGAAGTTCCTTTGCTTGAGTGTGGCAGCCATCTGGATTAAGAGCCATTCAAAAACAGGCAATCAGTGCCAAGTGAATTCCGGCTTTCCAGATCTAAAGGAAATAATCTGCAAGATGGATTCAGAAGAGGGATGAAGTCACACCTGTTCTAGCAAGAATTATTCTTTGACAAAGATTCACCTGTACTGTTTCTTTGTCAGGTGAACAAATGCAGAAAAAGCAGGTCTGACCTCTTCTAGTATGCTGTGTCCCTTGGAGAAGAACCCTTTGCACTGGAATAGTGGAACAGAGGTGCCTTTTTTTGGGTGTGGCAGCCATCTGGATTAAGAGCCATTAAAAGATAGGCAATCAATGCCAACTGGATTCCAGCTTTCCAGATCTGAAGGAAATAATCTGCAAGATGGATTCAGAAGAGGGAAGAAGTCACACTTGCTCTCGTATGCATAAGAGCCATTAAAAGACAGGCAATCAATGACAAGAGGATTCCAGCTTTCCCAATCTAAATGGAATAATCTGCAAGATGGAATCAGAAAAGGGAAGAGGTCACACTTGCTCTCGTATGCATTATTCCTTGACAAAGATTCACTTGTACTGTTTTTTATCAGGTGATCAAATGGAGAAGAAACAAGTCTGATATCTTCTAGTATGCTGTGTCCCTTGGAGAACCCTTTGTAGTGGAATAGTGGAACAGATGTGCCTTTGTTTGGGTGTGGCAGCCATCTGGATTAAGACCCATTAAAAGACAGGCAATCAATACCAAGTGGATTCAGACTTTTCAGATCTTAAGGGAATAATCTGCATGATGGATTCAGAAAAGGGAAGAAGTCACACTTGCTCTCGTATGCATTATTCCTTGACAAAGAAACACTTGTACTGTTTCTTTGTCAGGTGAACAAATGCAAAAGAAACAAGTCTGACCTCTTCTAGTATGCTGTGTCCCTTGGAGAAGAACCCTTTGTACTGGAATAGTGGAACAAAAGTGCCTTTGTTTGAGTGTGGCAGACATCTGGATTAAGAGCCATTAGGAGACAGGCATCATTGCCAAGCGGATTCTGGCTTTCCAGATCTTCTTCTTCTTCTTTGTCTGCATATCTTCCCGCTTCTATGTGGGCTCGATGTTTCTGGGCAGCTTTCTCCATCTACCTGTGTCCCACACTTCATCACCGGTTAATCCCTTTGATCGAAGGTCATCCTTGATACAGTCCATCCACCTTCGCTTTGGTCTCCCTCTCCTTTTCATTCCCTGTACCTCCATCTCCATCACTCTCCTCCCAATATACTGTTCATCTCTTCTCATGACATGACCATACCACCTCAGTCTACTTTTTGGGATCTTATGTAATAGTTCTGTAACTCCTACGGTACCTCTAATTACTGCATTCCGTATCTCATCTCTTCTTGTCACCCCACATATCCATCTCAACATTCTCATCTCTGCCACATCCAGCTTCTTCTCTTCTGCCCTCTTTATTGCCCATGTCTCCGCTCCCTACATCATTGCTGGTCTCACAAGTGTTCTGTGTACTTTACCTTTCAACTTAACCCCTATTTTCCCGTCACATAGTACTTCACGCGCTTTTTTTTCCAATTCTTTCATCCTGCTTGTATTCTGTGGTTTATTTCTGCCCCCAGATCATCATCCTTTGCAACTGTTGATCCTAAATACTTCGAAATTTTCAACTCTTTTCAATCTCTTTCTGTAAACTTCTTCTTCTTCCTTGTCTACATCCTTTCCCACATCTAAGTGGGGTCGATGTTTCTGACCAGCTTTCTCCATCTACCTCTGTCCCACACTTCATTACCGGTTAATCCCTTTGATAAAAAATCATCCTTGAGACAGTCCATCCACCTTCACTTTGGTCTCCCTCTCCTTCTCGTTCCCTGTACCTCCCTTTCCATCACCCTTCTCCCAATATACTGTTTATCTCTTCTCATGATATGACCATACCACCTCAGTCTACTTTCTTGGATCTTATCTGATAGTTTTCTAACTCCTGTTGTACCCCTACTTACCTCATTCCGTATCTTATCTCTTCTTGTCACCCCACACATCCATCTCAACGTTCTCATCTCTGCCACATCCATCTTCTTCTATTCAGTCTTCTTTATTGCCCACGTCTCTGCTCCATACATCATTGCCAATCTCACAACTGTTCTGTGTACTTTACCTTTCAACTTAACGACCATAGTTGTTTTGGCCATTTTTTTATTTTTTTCCATGGCCGGATGCCTTTCCTACCGCCAACCCTCCCCAGCCTTGGGACCAGCACCAAGTTGAGGCTGGCTTGCCCCCCTCAGTGTCTGGGTTCTGTTAGGCTTATACTGCTCTTAACATTTGCTTCTGCCCTCTCATACATATCTTGGGTGATTCTTACGTATTTCTCAGGGACTCCCTTTTCTCTTATACATCTCCACAGCTCCTGACGTGGTACTTGATCGTACGCCTTCTCCATGTCAATAAAGACCATATGTAATCCTTTCTGTTGCTCCCGATGTTTTTCTATCTTCTGCCTCAAAGCAAATACTGCTTCTATAGTCCCTCTTCCAAGTATGAATCCAAATTGTTCCTCACCAAACAACAATTGGTGAGGAACATTTAATGCTAGGGTGTTCCCCTAGGCGACGCGTTGGGACCTCGTCTGATCCCTCCGAAAAATCAGGAAGGGCTACCCAGTCATGGGCGGGCTGAGTTAAAGAGGCAAGCTCAGAGGAAAATATTTGAGGAGAGGATGAGAGTAGCAACTCTGAATGTGGGGATAATGACTGGAAAAGGGTGGGACCTGGTTGACCTCATAGAGGGAAGGAAGATTGGAGTGCTGTGTGTGCAGGAGACCAGGTGGAAGGGAAATAAGGCAAGAGAACTAGGCGGAGGTTGTAAATTTCATTACAGTGGAACAAATATGGAAGGAAGACATGGTGTAGGAATAATATTATCGAAAGATTTGGAGGAAAGTTTGATTGGGGTGAATAGGAAAAATGACAGAATTATGAGTTTAAAGCTGGGACTAGGTGCAACAATAGTCAATGTGGTGTGTGCCTATGCCCCGCAAATTGGATGTACAGAGGAGGAGAAGGATACATTCTGGGAGGAGAAGGACCAGGAGCTTAGAATAATTCCTGCAAGGGAAAGGGTAATTATAGGAGGAGATCTGAATAGCCACTTGGGAATTAGTAGGGAAGGGATAGAGAAAGTGCATGGAATTTGGGGTGTGGGCAAGAGAAATGATGGGGGAGAAAGAGTGATTGATTTTGCAGTGGCTTTTGACCTAGCAATGATCAACACTTTCTTTGAGAAAAAGATTAACAGACTGATTACTTACAGTAGCGGTGGCAGGGAGAGCCAGATAGATTTGCTGCTGTGTAAGAGAGCCCATCTAACGGAGGTTAGAAATTGCAAGGTGATAAAGGGGAAGAGTGTAGCAGTACAACACAGGTTAGTGGTAATTGATTGCAGACTAAGGAATTGTAGGAGAAGTAAAAAGACGAGAATGGACCCAAAGATTAAGTGGTGGAAACTGAAAGAGGCAGAACTTTGCTTCTTTCTTGGTTTTTACCCGTTCTTGCACCACCACGATTCTTTATCATTTGGGGGTCTTCTTCCTGATGACTTTCCAAGTAATTCCCCACCGATCCTTAGAATCCCTTTACTATTCTCGGTCCACCATTCTTGTACATCCTCATGTAACCTTACTGCTTCCAGCACTCTCTCCTTAGCCAAGACTCTCAGTTCTGCCTCTTTCAATTTCCACCACTTAATCTTTGGGTCCATTCTCGTCTTTCTACTTCTCCTACAATTCCTTAGTCTGACACATATAAGGAAAATAAAAGATAGCAATGGCATAATAGTTCTAGCAGAAGAGAGTGAAATTAAAAGAAGGTGGGAAACTTATTTTGAAGGACTATTGAATGAGGAGAACCCAAGAATAGTATTTGAAGATGGACTCCCAAACGAGACAGTTACCATAGGAGTGACTAGAAGAGAAGTAGAACAAGCAGTAATGAAGATGAAAAATAGTAAAGCTGCAGGACCGGATAATATACCAGTAGAGGTATGGAAGAGTCTTGGAGAGGAAGGCATAGATATCTTGTGAGACCTGACACAGAAGATCTTCAATCAGGAAAAGATGCCAGAGGAATGGAGAAGAAGCCTAATCATTTCCATCTATAAGGGGAAGGGACACATCAAGGAATGTGGCAACTACAGAGACATAAAGCTGATAAGCCATACTATGAAAATATGGGAGAAAATCATTGAGAAGAGACTCAGAGATGAAACAGCAATTGGTGAGGAACAATTTGGATTCATGCCAGGAAGAGGGACTGTAGAAGCATTATTTGCTTTGAGACAGATGATAGAAAAACATCGGGAGAAAAAAAAAGATTACATATGGTCTTTATTGACATGGAGAAGGCATACGATCGAGTACCACGTCAGGAGCTGTGGAGATGTATGAGAGAAAAGGGAGTCCCTGAGAAATACGTAAGAATCACCCAAGATATGTATGAGAGGGCAGAAGCAAATGTTAAGAGCAGTATAGGCCTAACAGAAAGTTTTCCAGTAAATGTGGGACTACATCAGGGGTTTGCATTGAGTCCTTACCTATTTGATCTGGTCATGGATGTAGTAACACAAGGTATTAGAGATCAGTCTCCTTGGTGTATGCTTTTTGCTGATGATGTTATACTGTGTAGCACTAGGCGAGAGGGAGTAGAAGAGAAAGTGGAAGAATGGAGAAGAGAAATGGAAAATAGGGGATTGAAAATCAGCAGGAAAAAGACAGAGTATTTGAGATTGAAAAATGGCAAGCATGGGGAAGTTAGTTTACATGAAGAGAGATTGAAGAGTTGAAAATTTCAGGTATTTAGGATCATCAGTTACAGAGAATGGTGATCTGGGGGCAGAAATAAACCACAGAATACAAGCAGGATGGAAGAATTGGAAAAAAGTGCGTGGAATACTATGCGACAGGAAAATATGGGTTAAGTTGAAAGGTAAAGTACACAGGACAGTTGTGAGACCGGCAATGATGTATGGAGCGGAGACGTGGGCAATAAAGAAAACAGAAGAGAAGAAGATGGATGTGGTAGAGATGAGAATGTTGAGATGGATGTGTGGGGTGACAACAAGAGATAAGATACGGAATGAGGTAATTAGGGATACCACAGGAGTTAGAAAACTATCAGATAAGATCCAAGAAAGTAGACTGAGGTGGTACGGTCATGACATGAGAAGAAATGAACAGTATATTGGGAGGAGAGTAATGGAAATGGAGGTACAGGGAATGAAAAATAGAGGGAGACCAAAATGAAGGTAGGTGAACTGTATCAAGGATGACCTGGTGATGAGTTGTGGAACAGAGGTAGATGGAGAAAGCTGACCAGAAACATCGACCCCACATAGAAGTGGGAGAAGATGTAGACAAAGAAGAAGAGTCTTTGGGTCCATTATCGTCTTTTTACTTCTCCTACAATTCCTTAGTCTGCAATCAATTACCACTAACCAAGGGATATAGCATACTAGAAGAGGTCAGACTTATTTCTTCTGCATTTGTTCACCTGACAAAGAAACAGTACAAATGAATCTTTATAAAGGAATAAGGCATACTAGAACAAATGTGACTTCTAACCTCTTCTGAATCCATCATGCAGATTATTCCATTTAGATCTGGAAAGCCGGAATCCACTTGGCATTGATTGCCTGTCTATTAATGGCTCTTAATCCAGATGGCTGCCACACCCAAACAAAGGCACTTCTGTTCCACTATTCCAGTACATGGCTGAGGACTATGAAGCGCGAAGTAGGAGATGATGAATGGAGATGTACTGATTTAAAAGCTCAAGATAGAAACGACTGGTGAAATCTAACTGAGGCCCTTGGCGTCAATAGGCGTAAGAGGAGATAATGATGAGTTGTTATCCATGGAAATGGGTGACAGACTGACTGATAAAGACTTTTTTTTTGCTCTCAATTTTTTTAGTAGAATTGCCATTAGGACTGAATGGCTTCATGGAAAACTAGGCAGCTTTGCCAACTCTAAGGGAAGTCTTAACTACTTATAGCTAAACTATGGTACGAAGCCGTGGACATAAAGAATAGAATAAAAAAAAAAAAAGGAAGGAAACTGACATTGGAGGAGAATTTATTATATCGGCAGTACTGCTTAACCCTTTCACTGCCATTGGTGACTTAGTCAAAATTTGAAAAAGGGTTAAGGAAGAAACAATCACTATACAGAGAGAGAGAGAGAGAGAGAGAGAGAGAGAGAGAGAGAGAGAGAGAGAGAGAGAGCGAGAGAGAAATTTTCATGTGCAAGGATTTTCGTATCGGCGACAAGTTGAAAATATATCTCCCGACGTCCTTCTCTTACATCTTGATGTCACTCTATTATCTATTGGGGCGTACGGGCGGGTGTGTAGGTGTTGGTAGGGGTTGGGGATTGGGGGTAGCGGAGGGGGGGGGGGGGGGGAGGGAGTTGAGTAGATCCAGTCAAAGAAGTTGTCCCACCCAAGGGTCTTACGAATACATCCTGCAAAGATTTTTTTTTTACTTGAATACTTTTCCTAGAGTGTGGCTTCGCCAAGGTAGGATCCTGGGATACAAGTATTTTAGGAAAGTCATTAGCATTCTTAAGTAACGATAAAAAAAAGTCGTGCAAAAAACCCAGCGTGCAAATTGAAGGACGTATTTTCTACTCATTAATTGTTGAAATTACCTCCACCAACGAAACTGAAAGGAGGTTGTTTTACCACCTGTTTTTGTGTTTGTTTGTTTGTGTGTGTGTGTTTGTGAACAGCTTCCTGTCCACAATTTTAATCGTAGAGCAATGCAACTTGCAGGGATTAACTGTTATGTAAAAAGCTGGAAACAATTAAATTTAGGAAGGTCAAGGTCACGGTCAAGCAAACTGTCTAATTCACGTAATCAGCCATAAGTTTGGACATCGTTGTCACAGAGACTTCAAACTTGGTTCATATTTGAGTATATGAAATTCCAAGCCAATTAATACATATTAATATTAAAGGTCAAGAAAGGTCGAGAAATAAGCTACTGGGGCGGAGGTCTGCGCTCTACTGAGTGCCCCTCTAGTTCTTTCTATAATGTCCATGATTCATGAATATCAAATGAATGAATCTTCTTCTTTGTCTGCATCTCCTCCCAGACAAGGACGAAGATTCATGCATTTGTTATTCGTGTGTCAAAACAAACATAAAAGCTATAAGTAATCTTCTTCTTCTTCTTTGTCTACATCTTTTCCCACTTCTATGTGGGGTCGATGTTTCTGGTCAGCTTTCTCCATCTACCTCTGTCCCCACACTTCATCACCGGTTATTCCCTTTGATCGAAAGTCATCCTTGATACAGTCCACCCACCTTCGCTTTGGTCTCCCTCTCCTTCTCGTTCCCTGCACCTCCATTTCCATTACTCTCCTCCCAATATACTGTTCATCTCTTCTCATGACGTGACCGTACCACCTCAGTCTACTTTCTTCATCACTCTCCTCCCAATATACTGTTCATCTCTTCTCATGACGTGACCGTACCACCTCAGTCTACTTTCTTCCTCACTCTCCTCCCAATATACTGTTCATCTCTTCTCATGACGTGACCGTACCACCTCAGTCTACTTTCTTCATCACTCTCCTCCCAATATACTGTTCATCTCTTCTCATGACGTGACCGTACCACCTCAGTCTACTTTCTTCATCACTCTCCTCCCAATATACTGTTCATCTCTTCTCATGACGTGACCGTACCACCTCAGTCTACTTTCTTCACCACTCTCCTCCCAATATACTGTTCATCTCTTCTCATGACATGACCGTACCACCTCAGTCGACTTTCTTGGATCATTAAAGCTATAAGTAATGTTTTCATCAATTGGCTTCTCTTCTTAATAAGATATGTTTACAGAAAAAAAATAAGTCAGTGGTCACTGCCTTTTTCATCCACTTGAAAAATAAAAGACCGTAATCTTAATCGGAAATTCTCCGTAAAAATATGCCGTTCTCAGCGGTATTTCAGTAAAATACAGGGGACCGTAACTTTACCATACTTTGTTACTATATTTTACAGGTTGGTGACCGTAATATCACTCCTTTACGTCATTATATCCGTTTTTAAAACGGTAAATGACTGGCAACATTTATTCCAGGATTTTTACAGTTTTTATGGGAAATTTTTAACGGTGTATCTTTAAAACTTAATTGAAGATGAACCCTTTGTGCATTAAACTTCCACAATTTTAATTGTCAGATAAACTTTACACAGAAAGCTCATCTACGGGAATCTATCACGCGTACGCTTATCTCACTTCCGGGATGATAAGAAGCCTCCGTTTCAAAGGTTCTTTTACTCCTTCCGTCCAGGAGGCGAACGGACAGAACCCGGAAAATAAGGAAGAGATCAGAAGCGAAAGAGCGAGATTAAAAAAAAAAAAAAAAAAAAAAAAAAAAAAAAAAAAAAAAAAAAAAAAAAAGAAGATCGAACTTTAAAAGTAAAGTAAAACTTCCCGTAATAATAATAAAAAAAAAAAAAACGGATCGAACTTTGAAAGTAGAGTAAAACTTCCCGTAAGACAGTACCTCGATTCGAAAAATTGAGGAGTGGCACCATCTTCATTTTCGTAAACAAACCAGACAGTTTTCACATTTCAACGTTCACGAAATCAACATCTAAGGACGAAGCTGTTTACATTGGCAGATGCGTCCTACTCCACTAAAAAAAAAAAAAAAAAAAAAAAAAAAAAAACCAGAGTTATTTTCATGGTTGTGGCAGAGATGGGAATGTTGAGATGGATGTGTGGGGTGACAACAAGAGATAAGATACGGAATGAGGTAATTAGGGGTACCACGGGAGTTGGAAAACTATCAGATAAAATCCAAGAAAGTAGACTGAGGTGGTATGGTCATGTCATGAGAAGAGATGAACAGTATATTGGGAGGATAGTGATGGAAATGGAGGCACAGGGAACGAGAAGGAGAGGGAGACCAAAGCCAAGGTGGATGGACTGTATCAAGGATGACCTTCGATCAAAGGGATTAACCGGTGATGAAGTGTGGGACAGAGGTAGATGGAGAAAGCTGACCAGAAACATCGACCCCACAGAAAAGTGGGAAAAGATGCAGACGAAGATGAAAAAGGAGATGCCGAGATATTTTCAAATATTTTATAATAGATTTTAGCCCATGAAGTAATGTCACGGAAAAGTGTAAATGAAATATCTATAAAGGTTGATCCCACAACAATGACATATAAACTTGGATATAGAAGAGACCATCCGACGTCATTGTTGATTTTATTATTATTGTTATTATCATTATCATTTGCTAAGCTACAACCCCAGTTGGAAAAGCAGGATGCTATAAGCCCAGGGGCGCCAACAGGGAAAATAGCCCAGTAAAGAAAGGAAACAAGGAAAAGGTAAATATTTTAAGAATAGCAAGAACACTAAAATAAATATTCTCTATACAAACTATAAAAACTTTAACAGAACTAAAGAAATATAAATTAGATAGAATAGTGTACCTTCAAACGATCGCTTAAGCAGCCTTGAAATAAACCAAGGGCAGCGGGTATACATTAATAAAAAAAAATCTTTAGCTAGCGAGGGTAGGTGGGGGAGGGGAGAAAAAGTCATTAGTCATCATTAAACATTAAGAAATATCTCGGAAATACTGGCAACTCGGAGGGACCTGTTTTTTAAAAAAAGACACGGTTTCGACATATCAGAATCCAGGAATACATTTTATTATATATCTTTTTTTATATCCAGTTCCGACTAGATCAAGTTCCTAGGAACTATATAAGGTTGGTCGGACAGTCTTTACTGGCAGTGCATCGTTAGTTCCTGTATAAGCGAGTCCTTTAATTTCGCTCCGCAATGATGAAGTTTCATTTGATAGCTGTGGCTGTGTTGTGCTTTGCTGTCATTCAAAGGTGAGTGGAATGGTTTTGCTGAATTCTTCTTCTTTGTCTGTATCTTTTCCCACTTTTATGTAGGGTCAATGTTTCTGACCAGCGTTCTCCATCTACCTCTGGCACTCTATTCTATCTTGTTTCTCTTCCTCTTGTTTTGTTAAAGTTTTTATAGTTAAGACAGGAAATATTTATTTAAATGTTACTGTTCCTGAAATATTTTATTTTTCCTTGTTTCCTTTCCTCACTGGGCTATTTTCCCTGTTGGAGACCCTAGGCTTATAGCATCCTGCTTTTCCAACTAGGGTAGTAGCTTAGCAATTAATAATAATAATAATCCCTTATATCGAAGGTCATCCTTGATACAGTCCATCCACCTTCGCTTTGGTCTCCCTCTCCTACTCGTTCCCTGTACCTCTAAACACTATATATATATATATATATATATATATATATATATATATATATATATATATATATATACACAGTATATATATATATATATATATATATATATATATATATATATATATATTAAGTTCAAGACATAAACATTCTTAAAATCTGTTTGTATCATAGTTGTGTAAATTATACTGAAGTATCTTGCACATTGTACTCATCTTTTAAACTTCCTCTGTGAGAGAGAGAGAGAGAGAGAGAGAGAGAGAGAGAGAGAGAGAGAGAGAGAGAGAGAGAGAGAGAGAGAGAGAGAGAGAGAGTATATATTATCGTTTCCCTTTTTGCAGCACCAACAGTCTTTCCTGCCCTTGTTGGAGAGCTCCACGCAACTGCACTGAATTAACTGAGGCGGATTGTCCCTTTGGACTAACTTCGGACATCTGTGGCTGCTGTAGCAGATGCAAAAACGTAAGTTCACTTTTCTAGAAAACGTTTGTTGACACAATCGATATATACTTCCTGAGATGGTTCGAAGTCGATTGGTTAGAGTTCAGAAAAAGTCGAATCAATATTTTTTTCAGTCATTATTCATAATTCATAAATTCATGAATTCAACGTAAGTTATAAACGTTGCAACATTGAGGTTCACATTTCTAGAAAACGTTTTGTTGACACAATCGATTTATACTCCCTTAGATGGTTCGAAGTCTATTGGTTAGAGTTCCGAAAAATTCGAATCTACATTTTTTCAGTCATTATTCGTAATTCACTAATTCATGAATTCACCGTAGGTTTTAATGTTGCAACATTGAGGGTCACATTTCTAGAAAACGTTTGTCGACACAATATATTTATACTTCCTGAGATGGTTTGAAGTCGATCGGTTCGAGTTCCGAAAAAGTCGAATCCATATTTTTTCAGTCATTATTCATATTTCATAAATTAAATGTAGGTTATAAACGTTGCAACATTGAGGTTCACATTCTAGAAAACGTTTGTTGACACTATCGGTATATACTTCCTTAGATGGTTCGAAGTCGATTGGTTCGAGTTCCGAAAAAGTCGAATCAATATTTTTTCAGTCATTATTCATAATTCATAAATTCAAATTCGAAACACATCTCAAATCTTAAACTTTACTGACATGACATTCCTTTCATAAATTGAGTATAATCAGAAGAGTCTTTAACGATCCCTCATTTTTTCCTTTTATAAAGGGACCTGGAGAAGAGTGCGGAGGCCCCTGGAATGCGTATGGACCCTGTGGTGATGGACACAAATGCGTGAAAAATCCTAATGCTACTCCAGAAGGACCAAGGGACATATGTCTGACACTACAAGACGCAGTCGGTTTGGAGCCTGCGAGTGAACACCTCCTTTTTTAAAAAGCGAAGTTCATGTCTTGCCAGGATAAATCAAACGCCTTTTTGGCATTGAACTTATTTTGGGAATCTTCTTCTTCTTCTTCTTCTTCTTCTTCTATTCCCATTCTTATGTAGGGTCGATGTTTCTGGCCAGCGTTCTCCATCTACCTCTGTCCCACACTTCATCACCGGTGTGGGGACAGAGTTAGATTCTTCTTCTTCTTTAGATTGCCCGGAGCTTCTCTCCGGACAGGGGCTTTTTGACGGAGTTAGATGGAGAACGATGGCCAGAAACATCAAACCCACATAAAAGTGGGAAAAGATACAGACAAAGAAGAAGAAGAAGAAGAAGTTATAATTCAAAAGTCATTCAAATGTATTAGAAATGTGAGTGAGTTGCATAAATAAACCAAATGCCTTTTAACAAATTTAAATCTCTTCGCAATGTCAATTAAATGTTCTTTTCAACTTTGGCCTTTCCTTGGTGAGGTCAAAGTAGGACCAAGTTTCTTCACTATATAAATGTTCCACTTATTGTTGGTTTCCTTTTATGTTCAAGTGATAAACATCTGTTGTTAGATGCCCGGTACAAGATTGTTACAAACCAAGTTAATATATATATTATAAAAATTGCAATTGTTTCAATACTTTATTAAAAATTATCAAATCCTAAATCACAACGAAAGAAAAGAATTAAAGTCTACATATCGTAAGTCGGAGGAAAAGAGACGAAAAACAATCGAGGAAATAAGAAAATAATAAGTAAGCCTAACTGGAAGACATGAATAAAATGAATAAAAGTTGAATGCGGAAACTTAAAAGGAGAGAGAGAGAGAGAGAGAGAGAGAGAGAGAGAGAGAGAGAGAGAGAGAGAGAGAGAGAGAGAGAGAGTTTCTGTACAAAGACAAGCTGAATAGAAATGTAAACCTTAAAATCAATATCAGTAAAACCAAGATAATGTTCAATGAAACAACATATATTGGTTATGTTCGAACCTCTAGAGATTGTTAATGAATATGTATACTTAGGACACGAGATGGAAACTTAAAAAAAGGGTTAAGCATGGAATGGAGAGCTTTTGGTAAACATAATGAGATTATGAAAATTAAAATGACACTATCTCTAATTAGAAAAGTATCTAATTAGATGGTTCTACCAGCATTAACTTATGCACCAGAAACTTTGAGCCTTACTAAAGCCATAGAACATATATAAGCTAGTTACAACTCAAAGAGCTATGGAAAGAATAATGATGGGAATAACATTAAGAGAAAGAAAATTAACAAGATAAGTAGAGGATATTCTAACAACATGTAAGAAATAGAAATGAACATGGGCAGAATATATAATGAGAATGACATATAATAGATGGACATTAAGAATAACAGAATGGGTTCTAGAGATTGTAAAACAAGCAGGGGAAGGAAGAGAACATGATGGATTGACGAACTAAGAAAGTTTGTGGACGTGGACTGGAATAGAAAGACCATAAACGGACGGGAGTGGAAGGACATGCTTGAGACCGTTGTTCTGCAGTGGACTAGTAATGGATGAGGAGATATATATATATATATATATATATATATATATATATATATCACAAGCCATATATATCAATACATTAAAGTCTGGATTCTCTTAACGACCTCGGAATCAGAGCCCCAGGCGAAATCATTCAAAGACTATAGTATCTGACTAGCCGGGTTTCGAACTCTGGTCCAGGATTCTTGTATGACATTGACCATACAACTTATTGATATATATATATGACTAATTTGAAATATGAAAAACACGTTTAAATGTGCAAAATTCATCATATATATATTATGTATACAATATATATATACATACATATATATATATATATATATATATATATATATAATATACATATACATACATATATATATATCATATATATAATATATATATACAGACATATATATATATATATACATATATATATATATATATATATATATATATATATATGTATGAAAGGGTTTTTGTGTCACCACGATCAGCAAAGCTGTACTAGTCAGAGACACCCTTACTAGGTTGACTTGCTATGAGCGATCAAACTAAAGTCTCCCACCATCACCAATCTGCCGTGGCCAAAATCTCAGACATGAATATGGACATGTCTGATGCCTTAAATTTTGAATTTCTGAAGTCGCATATGAGTTTTTTTTTTGGTCTCACGGCTAACATCTGTGGCTGATGTCTCGAGTGCGCCAACGCGAGTTGCCAGAGTTTGATTTTCCCACGAGTAAATTATTATTATTAATAGCTAAGCTACACCCCTAGTTGGAAAAGCAAGATGCTATAAGCCCAAGGGCTCCAATAGGGAAAAAAATCCCAGTGAGAAAAGGAAATAAGGAAATTAAAGAAAATGAGAACAAATTAACAATAAATCATTCTAAAAACAGTAACAACGTCAAAACAGACATGTCATATATAAAATATAAAAAGACTTATGTCCGTCTGTTCAACATATAAAACATTTGCTGCAACTTTGAACTTTTGAAGTTCTACAGATTCAACTACCCGATTAGGAAGATCATTCCACAACTTGGTCACAGCTGGAATAAAACTTCTAGAATACTGTGTAGTATTGATCCTCATGATGGAGAAGGCTTGGCTATTAGAATTAACTGCCTGCCTAGTATTACGAACAGGTTTGTCGACAGAATCCAAATAGGCCATTTCGAATCCTTTGGATTATAAGTAAAGCAAGGGTTCTGGTGGCCTATTGGAAACGTCCCTGACCGTCGAGTCCCGCTCATACTTGATAGTTTCTTGTAGTGTCTGCAACCCCATCTTCCTTGTGACCTTAGGATGGGGGGGGGGGGGGGGAGAGCCTATAGGTCTTCCTGCTGAATCATCAGAAGTTATTACCTGGCCCACCCTGGTCATATTTTGGGTGGAGAGGGGGCGGGCTTGAGCCCTGATCATATATGTATATATGGTCAGTCCCTAGGGTATTGTGACCCGAGAGAAGGTTGTGACTCAAAGACAGGATGAAAGCAACTGAGTGAGTTTATTATAGAACACTTTCCTTTATATACAAAAGCTCAAGGCAACAAGAAATTTCCT
The DNA here is from genome assembly GCF_036898095.1 of Palaemon carinicauda. NCBI lineage: Eukaryota > Metazoa > Arthropoda > Malacostraca > Decapoda > Palaemonidae > Palaemon > Palaemon carinicauda. The sequence goes on along the minus strand of NC_090747.1, from coordinate 112,821,971 downwards.
GTTAAAAATCGACACCATTACCGATTAGAAAAACAGACATGTTTATTCAGGCTCTTTTTAGTGCGAGGGAAGAGCAAAGATACAAGCATAATATATACACAAAATGAACTATGTACGATCGTATGATACACGGTTGGTACAGTATTGTCGTGTTAGCTATAAGGCACTGTCACTGTCCCTTGCCTCTACCAATCGAGAACGGCCTTTAAACCCTAAGTGCTATGGGGAACTTTATCATAGAGTGAAGGCTGGTTAGAAGTGGCATTGAAACAGCCATTTTGGAGTAAGATAATGATCTCTTAAATTGAATTATGGTCAATACTAAACAGTTTTCAAGAAGTTTTATTCCAGCTGTGACCAAGTTCTGGAATGATCTTCCTAATCGGGTAGTTGAGTCAGAAGAACTTTAAAATTCAAACTTGCAGCAAATGTGTCTTTTTACAGTTTATATATGAAAGATCTTTTAATGTTGTTACTGGTCTTAAAATATTTTAATTTAATTGGCTATTACTTTTTATATAGTTTATTTATTTCCTTATTTCCTTTCCTCACTGGGCAATTTTTTCAGGTTGGAGCCCTTGGGATTATAGCATCCTGCTTTTCAACTAGGGTTGTAGCTTAGCTATTATTATTATTATTATTATTATTATTATTAATAATACTAATACTACTACTACTACTAATAATAATAATAATAATAATTCGTGGATGTAAGTGACACATCAAAAACCTTCATAAAGGTTTAAAGGCCGCTCATGAATGGCAGAGGCATGGGACAGTGACGTTGCCCTATCGATCAGGGCAATGCCCTAGGACCAAGGAAAATCAGGCAATGGCTGCGGATGACTCAGCAGATAGACCTAAAGGGTCCCCCAAAGCCCCATCTTTAGCTCACAAGGATGTCGAGGTTGCAGCGACCAAAGGAACTAACGAGTTTGAGCGGGACTCGAATCTCAGTCTGGTGTTCATCAGTCGGGGACGTTACCACATCGGCCACCACAATTATAATGTTTGGGTATAGTGGGGTATATAAATATTCTATCAGCATTATTAAAATTCATTTAATAATATCAATGTATTAATACTACCCAAAGAAAACATCAACTCTTTTAGTATTCTTAGATTTGGTGTCATTATCTATTAATGTAAAATCGTAATATATTTTTACAATAAACTCTTGAGCTGAGGTGACATCAATAACAATAGTTATTGAGCATATGAAATCCATTCTGATATTTATCACATTACTCAAAAGGACTTCAGAATTTTAACATTAACACTTCCCCCACTAGAATAGCTCTCTGAGAGGGCAGAGCTTCACCACGACAGCTTCTCGAAACCGGCTTGCTTTTCCCAGAATCAATTTACACCGTACGCGAATTTGAAGTCTGTGTGACAACCATGTGCCAATTTTGGGGTAAGGTTATGGTTAATTCAGAGAACCTTTTGCTCGACCTTGATCTTGACCTTTGACCTAAGACTTACAAAATTGGTGAAGTCTGTGTGACAACCATGTGCCAACTTTGGGGTAAGGTTATGGTTAATTCAGTGGACCATTTGCTCGACCTTGACCTTGACCTTTGACCTAAGACTTACAAAATTGGATCACTTCTACGTCTTAATATAACAATTATACAGTCTCACTACTCCACGAGTAAAATTGTAGCCAAACAGGGACGAAAACATAACCTCCCCCTATTTATCAACGAAGGCCCCTAGAGGAGGAGTGCAGGAGTCCCTTATTAGGGTTCAGGTCCTGTTCGGATGGATACGAATGCGTCCCTAATCCTGAATATCCTACGTCAGATATCGAGAAGATAGGGTTGGTGACGTCATTGCCCTTCAAGCGGTGGACCGTGCAAATTGCTTAAAGGTCACTAACTTTTAGGCTTTTGGTCTTTGGAAGCTGGATGGCCTCTTGGGGGCACAGTACTAGCCTCTAGGCCCAGATTTTAATTCAATTCATTGTGAGAATTTTGTAGACATAACACACACCATCATATATACGCAAAATAAATCCAAGGATTAATTGTGCCAATTACTATTTCATCCGAACTTTAACTTCTGAGGTCACAATTCCCGTCAGAATTGGCCCCTCCCCCCAAAAAAAATAAAATTCTACTGTCCGGTTTCTTCACTAGTGGGACGTCCCGAGACTGCTCAGCCAAAATGGGTGGCAATTATATAACCGGTTCAATTAATAACAATTCTACACCACCTAGCTTCTTTTTCATCTTGCTTGAAACCCTCAAGGTAAAAATAAGTGCGCTAACTTGGGAAATT
>NC_090747.1:112792188-112817188 GCF_036898095.1 Palaemon carinicauda | reverse complement strand
GAATGAATGGACAATATATATATATATATATATATATATATATATATATATATATATAGATACATACATACATACATACATACATACATATATATATATATATATATATATATACACACATATATATTAAGCTCACGACATAGAAATTCTTAAAATCTGTTTGTAGCAAAGTCCTTTCTTTTAGTGTTTAGATTCGAACCCATACATGGGTTTAAGATTACTTTTAGAGTTCATTATTTCCAATGACACAAATTATTTTGAATGTAGGGATCAGTACACACAAGCACGCATGTACACACACACACACACATATATATATATATATATATATATATATATAAATATATATATATATATATATATATATATATATATATATACATTAAGTTAAAGACGTAAACATTCCTAAAATCTGTTTGTAACAAAGTTGTGTAAATTATAATAAAATAACTTGCACATTGTACTCATCTTTTAGACTTCCTCTGAGAGAGAGAGAGAGAGAGAGAGAGAGAGAGAGAGAGAGAGAGAGAGAGAGAGAGAGAGAGAGAGAGAGAGAGAGTATATATTATCGTTTCCCTTTTTGCAGCACCAACAGTCTTTCCTGCCCTTGTTGGAGAGCTCCACGCAACTGCACTGAATTAACTGAGGCAGATTGTCCCTTTGGACTAACTTCGGACATCTGTGGCTGCTGTAGCAGATGCAAAAACGTAAGTTCACTTTTCTAGAAAACGTTTGTTGACACAATCGGTATATACTTCCTGAGATGGTTCGAAGTCGATTGGTTCGAGTTGCGAAAAAGTCGAATCCATATTTTTTAATTCATTGTTCATAATTCATAAATTCAAAATCGAAGCACATCTCAAATCTTTCACTTTACTGACATGACATTCCTTAAATACCGAGCATTGAAGACATAAATTGAGTATAATCAGAAGATTCTAACCATCCCTCATTTTTTCTTTCTATAAAGGGACCTGGAGAAGAGTGCGGAGGCCCCTGGAATGCGTATGGACCCTGTGGTGATGGACACAAATGCGTGAAAAATCCTAATGCTACTCCAGAAGGACCAAGGGACATATGTCTGACACTACGAGACGCAGTCGGTTTGGAGCCTGCGAGTGAACACCTCCTTTTTTAAAAAGCGAAGTTCGTCTTGCCAGGATAAATTAAACGCCTTTTTGGCATTGAACTTATTTTGGGAATCTTCTTCTTATTCTTCTTCTTCTTCTTCTTCTGTAGGGTCGATGTTTCTGGCCAGCGTTCTCCATCTACCTCTGTCCCACACTTCATCATCGGTGTGGGGACAGAGGTAGATGGAGAACGCTGGCCAGAAACATTGACCCTACATAAAAGTGGGAAAAGATACAGACAAAGAAGAAGAAGAAGAAGTTATATTTCAAAAGTCATTCAAATGTATTAGAAATGTGAGTGAGTTGCCTAAATAAACAAAATGCCTTTTAACAAATTTAAATCTCTTCGCAATGTCAATTAAATGTTCTTTTTAACTTTGGCCTTTCCTTGGTGAGGTCAAAGTAGGACCAAGTTTCTTCACTATAGAAATGTTGCACTTATTTTTGGTTTCCTTTTTTGTTTAAGTGATAAACATCTGTTGTTAAATATCCGGTACAAGATTGTTACAAGCTAAGTTAATATATATATTATAAAAACTCCAATTGTTTAAATACTTTATTAAAAATTATCAAATCCTAAATCACAACGGAAGAAAAGAATTAAAGTCTACATATCGTAAGTCGGAGGAAAAGAGAAGAAAAATAATCGAGGTAATAAGAAAATAATAAGTAAGCCTAACTGGTAGACATGAATAAAATGAATAAAAGTTGAATGCAGAAACTTGAAAGGAGAGAGAGAGAGAGAGAGAGAGAGAGAGAGAGAGAGAGAGAGAGAGAGAGAGAGAGAGAGAGAGAGAGTTTGTACAAAAACGAGTTGCACAGAAATGTAGGCCTTAAAATGAATATGAGTAAAAACAAGATAATGTTCAAGGAAAATGCAGAGACAACAAGTAATGGTTATGTTCGAACCTCTAGAGATTGTTAATGAATTTACATACTTAGGACACGAGATCGAAACTTAAAAAATGGGTTAAGCATGGAATGGAGAGCTTTTGTTAAACATAATGAGATTATGAAAAGTAAAATGACACTTTCTCTAAAAAGAAAAGTATTTAATTAGATGGTGCTGCCAGCATTAACTTATGCATCAGAAACTTTGAGCCTTACTAAAGCCATAGAACATAAGCTAGTTACAACTCAAAGAGCTATGGAAAGAATAATGATGGGAATAACATTAAGAGACAGAAAATTAGCAAGCTAAGTAGAGGATATTCTAACATGTAAGAAATAGAAATGAACATGGGTAGAATATATAATGAGAATGACAGATAATAGGTGGACATTAAGAATAACAGAATGGGTCCTAGAGATTGTAAAACAAGCAGGGGAAGGAAGAGAACATGATGGATTGACGAACTAAGAAAGTTTGTGGACGTGGACTGGAATAGAAAGACCATAAACGGACGGGAGTGGAAGGACATGCTTGAGACCGTTGTTCTGCAGTGGACTAGTAATGGATGAGGATATATATATATATATATATATATATATATATATATATATATCTCAAAAAAGCCATATATATTAATACATTAAAGTCTAGATTCTCTTAACTACCTCGGAATCATAGCCCCAGGCGAAATCATTCAAAAATATAGTATCTGACTATCTGGGTTTCGAACCCTGGTCCAGGATACTTGTATGACATTGACCATACAACTTATTAATATATATACATATATATATATGTATATATATATATATATATATATATATATATGACTAATTTGAAATATGAAAAACACGTTTAAATGTGCAAAATTTATCATATATATATTATATATAATATAATATAATATATATATATATATATATATATATATATATATATATATATATATATATACACACATAATATGAAAGGGTTTTTGTGTCGCCATGATCAGAAAAGCTGTACTAGTCAGAGACACCCTTACTAGGTGGATTTGCTATGAGCCATCAAACTTAAGTCTCCCACCATCAACAATCTGCCGCGGCCAAAATCTCAGACATGAATATGGACATGTCTGAGGCCTTAAATTTTGAATTTCTGAAGTCGCATATGTGTTGTTTTGGTCTCACGGCTAACATCTGTGGCTGTTGTCTCGATTGTGCCAATGTGAGTTGCCAGAGTTTGATTTTTCTATGAGTAAATTATTATTATTAATAGCTAAGCTACAACCCTAGTTGGAAAAGCAAGATGCTATAAGCCCAAGGGCTCCAAAAGGGAAAAATAGCCCAGTGAGGAAAGGAAATAAGGAAATAAATGAATGATGAGAACAAATTAACAATAAATCATTCTAAAAACAGTAATAACGTCAAAACAGATATGTCCTATATAAACTATTAACAACGTCAAAACAGATATGTCATAAATAAACTAAAAAAAGACTTATGTCCGCCTGTTCAACATATAAAACATTTGCTGCAACTTTGAACTTTTGAAGTTCTACAGATTCAACTACCCGATTAGGAAGATCATTCCACAACTTGGTCACAGCTGGAATAAAACTTCTAGAATACTGTGTAGTATTGAGCCTCATGATGGAGAAGGCCTGGCTATTAGAATTAACTGCCTGCCTAGTATTACGAACAGCTGGAATAAAACTTCTAGAATTCTGTGTAGTATTGAGCCTCATAATGGAGAGGGCCTGGCTATTAGAATTAACTGCCTGCCTAGTATTACGAACAGCTGGAATAAAACTTCTAGAATACTGTGTAGTATTGAGCCTCATGATGGAGAAGGCCTGGCTATTAGAATTAACTGCCTGCCTAGTATTACGAACAGCTGGAATAAAACTTCTAGAATTCTGTGTAGTATTGAGCCTCATAATGGAGAGGGCCTGGCTATTAGAATTAACTGCCTGCCTAGTATTACGAACAGCTGGAATAAAACTTCTAGAATACTGTGTAGTATTGAGCCTCATGATGGAGAAGGCCTGGCTATTAGAATTAACTGCCTGCCTAGAATTACCAACAGATTTGTCGACAGAATCCAAATAGGCCATTTCGAATCGTTTGGATTATAAGTAAAGCAAGGGTTCTGGTGGCCTATTGGAAACGTCCCTGACCATCGAGTCCCGCTCATACTTGATAGTTTCTTGTGGTGTCTGCAACCTCATCTTTTTTGTGACCTTAGGGTGGGGGGGGGAGCCTAAAGGTCTGCCTGCTGAGTCATCAGAAGTCATTGCCCGGCCCACCCTGGTCATAGTTTGGGTGGAGAGCGGGAAGGGGGGGGGGGTGGCTTGGGTATATATGGTCAGTCTCTAGGGTACTGTTCTGTTAGCTAGAAGGCACTGTCACTGTGAGAGGGCAGAGCTCCGCCACGGCAGCTCCTCGAAACCGGCTTGCTTTTCCCATTATCAATTTACACCGTCCGCGAATTTGAAGTCTGTATGACAACCAAGTGCGAACTTTGGGTTAAGATTATGGTTAATTCAGTCGACCTTTTGCACGACCTTGACCTTGACCTTTGACCTAAGACTTACAAAATTGGATCACTTCTACGTCTTAATATAACAATTATATAGTTTCACTACTCTACGAGTAAAATTGTAGCCAAACAGGGGCGAAAACACAACCTCCCCCAAACTTCGTTGGCGGAGGTAATTATTTATCAACGAAGGCCCCTAGAGGAGGAGTGTAGGAGTCCTTTGATAGTGTTCAGGTCCTGTTCGGATGGATACGAATGCGCGCCTAATCCGGAATATCCTACGTCAGATATCGAGAAGATAGGGTTGGTGATGTCATTGCCCTTCAAGCGGTGGACCGTGCGCATTGCTTAACGGTCACTAACTTTTAGGCTTTTGGTCTTTGGAAGCTGGATGGCCTCTTGGGGGCACAGTACTAGCCTGTAGGCCTAAATTTTAATTCAATTCGTTATCAAAATTTTGTAGACATAACACACACCATCATATATACGCAAAATAAATACAAGGATTAATTGTGTCAATTACTATTTCATCCGAGCTTTAACTTCTGAGGTCACAATTCCCGTCAGAATTGGCCCCTCCCCCCCCAAAAAAAAATAAAATTCTACTGTCCGGTTTCTTCACTAGTGGGACGTCCCGAGACTGCTCAGCCAAAATGGGTGGCAATTATATAACCGGTTCAAGTAATAACAACTCTATACCACCTTGCTTGAAACCCTCAAGATAAAAATAAGTGCGCTAACTTTGGGAAATTCGATCTTATTGACAATAGGAAACCCCCCCCCCCCTTTTTTTTTTTTTTAATTCTTATTGACCCCCAAGGCCAGTTTGTCTAAGGGCATATAAGGGCTGCTGAGAGTTGGGTTCTCCGTCAGTTTCAGGCAGTGCTTCCTTGGGTCCTCTCTACAGCTGAAGTGTCGAATCTCACGGCTTAAGATTATTCCATATCTTAAACATTTCGTGGCTCTGCAATAATGAAGATTCATCTCTTCACTTTGGTTGCTTTGTGCTTTGTTTTCATTCAAAGGTAAGAGACATACAACATATACAGACATATGTATATATATATATATATATATACATATATATATATATATATACAAGTGTGTATATATATATATATATATATATATATATATATATATATATCTATATAATTTATATATACAGTATATATATATATATATACTTATACATAAATATATATATATATACATATATATATGTATGTATATATATACACATATAACCATATATATACATGTACATATATTATTAATGTATGTGTACTATTCTATAAGTCTCACTTCCCTTAAATGGGTGGCACCAGAAGGGTATATCCTTCAGTAAAGCCCCCCTGACACTTGCACGCATTCGTGGCACGCACTGGCACGCATTGATGCGCGAACTCGCGTGAACGAGCCGTGAAAATGTCGTGAACAGTGCGGAAACTCGCGTGCCAGAGCGTACCAATGCGTGCCATGCGGGCCCAAAACTTTGAAATGTTTAAAGTTTGTGGCACGCATTGGCACGCACTAAATGGCCGTGAACGATGCGCCAACTGGAGTGAACTGGAGTGAACAGTGAGGGAACTGGCGTGAACTGGAGTGAACTGGAGTGAACGATGCGGGAAGTGGCGTGAACTTTATAATGAAGAGAAACAAAAAGGAAACGAAAATATTAATGAAAAGGAAAGAAAAATAAACCTAGTAAATTTTTATATTTGCTGTTTTAATGTGAAAAAAAAAATGATATCTTATTTCAAACTATTTCTATAACTTTATAATGAAGAGAAACAAAAAGGAAACGAAAAAATTAATGAAAAGGAAAGAAAAATAAACCTAATAAATTTTTATATTTGCTGTTTTAATGTGAAACAAAATTATATCTTAAAAATTCAAACTATTTCTATAACTTTATAATGAAGAGAAACAAAAAGGAAACGAAAAAATTAATGAAAAGGAAAGAAAAATAAGCCTAATAAATTTTCATATTTGCTGTTTTAATGTGAAAAAAAATTATATCTTATTTCAAACTATTTTTATAACTTTATAATGAAGAGAAACAAAAAGGAAACGAAAAAATTAATGAAAAGGAAAGAAAAATAAACCTAATAAATTTTTATATTTGCTGTTTGAATGTAAAAATAAAATGATGTCTTATTTCAAACTATTTCTATAACTTTATAATGAAGAGAAACAAAAAGGAAACGAAAAAATTAATGAAAAGGAAAGTAAAATAAGCCTAATAAATTTTCATATTTGCTGTTTTAATGTGAAAAAAAATTATATCTTATTTCAAACTATTTTTATAACTTTATAATGAAGAGAAACAAAAAGGAAACGAAAAAATTAATGAAAAGGAAAGAAAAATAAACCTAATAAATGTTTATATTTGCTGTTTTAATGTGAAAAAAAAATTATATCTTATTTCAAACTATTTTTATAACTTTATAATGAAGAGAAACAAAAGGGAAACGAAAAAATTAATGAAAAGGAAAGAAAAATAAACCTAATAAATTTTTATATTTGCTGTTTGAATGTAAAAATAAAATGATGTCTTATTTCAAACTATTTCTATAACTTTATAATGAAGAGAAACAAAAAGGAAACGAAAAAATTAATGAAAAGGAAAGAAAAATAAACCTAATAATTGTTTATATTTGCTGTTTGAATGTAAATATAAAATGATGTCTTATTTCATGCACACACTTATTTTCCTCTATTACCAATCAAGACCCAAAACTTTTGTTTTGAATAAAAATGAACTGAAAAATAAACCCAAGAAATTTTTAAGTTTGCTGTTTGAATGTAAAAATAAAATGATGTTTTATTTCATCAACATACTTATTCTTCTTTATTACCTTAAAATGAAGGGCAAAACAAATTTTTTCTGTTTGCAGTTTTAATGTAAAAATAAAATGATTTCTTATTTCAACACACTTTTTTCTCTATTACCTTAAAATCAACAGCCTAAAAACTTTTCATGTTTGCTGCTTTTAATGTTAAAATAAAATGCTTTCTTAATACTTGTACATATTTCATGTCTGCTATTTATATGTAAATCAAATGCTTTTTTATTGAAACTAAAATAAAGGGCAACAAAAAATACAAACGAAAAAGATACGTTTCTTCTCCTCAATGCAATGGTGTCTCTGACAGAAAGCATTGTTGTCTCTTCCGAACCCAATCCAAGAATGTCCTCGGGTTGGAGAAGCCCCGTTTTTATATGGAGTGGCCAATTCGTGAACTGGCGTGAACTGGCGTGACCAATGCAGAAACGATGCGGAATGATGAGTGAACTCGCGTGAACGTGTCGTGAACGATGCGCGAACTGGAGTGAACTGGTCGTGAACAGTGCGCGAAAAACACCAGTGCGTGCCAAAAAGTGGCACGCACTGGCGCGCATCAATGCGTGCCAGTGCGTGGCAAAAATGCGCGCAAGTGTCAGGGGGGCTTTAGTCTTTAGAGCCGATGCTGCTGGTTACACACCATTTTTGTTCTCCAGCAGAGGTTGGTCCCTATTTACTATTAATTGGTTGACTTGTGGGTGGTAGGACTGGAACGATCCACGTAATACCTGACATGAATTTCATAATGTATCGCAGTGTCCTAATTATGTTTACTCATGGCACATATTGGTGATATTTTATACTTTAATGTATTAATCAATAAGTCACGCATTGTTTTCGATTCATGTATACCTTGGAAGTAACTTGCACCTGATTGGTAACGTCTCTGCCAGGTGTTTGCCAGTCGGGGGTTCGAGTCCCTCTCAGACTCATTAGTGCTATTAGAGTCTGCAACCTTACCATCCTTGAGAGCTAAGGTTGGGGGGTTTGGGGGAGCCTATAGGTCTATCTGCTGGGTCATCAGCAGCCACTGCCTGGCTCTCCCTGGTCCTAGCGTGGGTGGAGAGGAGGCTTGGGCGCTGATCATATAATATATGGTCAGTCTCTAGGGCATTGTCCTGATTGCTAGGGCAATGTCACTGTCCCTTGCCTCTGCCATTCATGAGCGACCTTTAAACCTTTTAAAACATTCAAACCTGGAGAACATTAATAACGTTTCAGAGAGTATTGAAACATTTGAGTATAGACTTATCAAATAGGTTGATGAGGGTGACCTGTTTGGTGTGAAAATGATGCTGACACAATCATTTTTTCTTTTTCAGCACATGGGGATTTTCTTGCCCCTGCCATAGGAAAAGGCCACATGAACGAAGAAGTGGACCGGGAAAGACCCTGGAAGAATGTCCCTACGGGGCCACGTAGGACCCCTGTGATTGCTGCCCTAATTCCAGATGCAAAAATGTAAGTTCATGAAAGTGTTGGTATTTCATTTCAAAGTCACTAACCCTTAGTAAATGAACACTCAAGACGTCTAGGATCGAACGTGGCCTCAGATATACTAAACCTAGTAGTGAACTGTTTTAGTGATTGCAATGAGAATGGAGAATATATCTTGTACAGGAGATGGTTGAAGAGGTTAGAAGTAATATTAAGGAAATGACTCATGCAATTCTACAAATATATTGCTATATAAGACAGTAAATGTTAAGCTATCGTAAAAACTGGAACTTTATAAAACATAACTGACAGTTAGTGAAAAGTGAGTTCTTTATATGTGCCATTAAATCTACCAGTAACTTTGCTTAGAAATCTCAATACTTTTTAGACCCCTGAATATACCCTAATTAATATTCTCTTGATGCCAACTGAAATACTCTTAACCTTCTAGAGACTAATCTTATATATTTTTTCACTACCTCTATCAGGGTCTCGGAGAATTATGTAATGGAGATTATGACCTGGATGGACCTTGTGGGGACGGCTTCGTTTGTCTGCCTTCCCCGGACGGAGGCTCGTATGAAACGTGTCAGCTTGAAAATGCTACAGCTGGAGAAGAGAACACTAGTGTTAGACCTTCGAATTAATCGTTCCAGAGCAGGGAATAGAGCCACTGAACCTTTCGATACTGATGATAAAGCACATGGAATAAAAATAAGTGGGGAAAAACCACTCATCCTGAGAAAAATAGTTATAAGCATCGGTAGAGGTTGAGTGAGAGACCAGATTGTCCAGAGGTTTCACTCCGGACGGTCTTTCCATTGTTTTAGTCTTCTGGAAGCGCTGTTAGCATTGTAGGTGTATTCTGGGCCATGATCTTTATGTTATTTCAGTCTTCTGGAAGCGTTGTTAGCGTTATAGGTGTATTTTCAGCAATAATCTTTATGTAATTCCAGTCTTCTGGAAGCTTTTAAACGTTATAAAAGCTTCAGGAAGACTCAAATTATAAAAAGATCATTGCTCAGAATGTATCTTTAATGATTAAAACGCTTCCAGAAAGCTAAAATTACAAAGGCTTTTAGACAGAAGTACAGTTGAACAAGAATTTCCTGGTACGCCTCGCTACGAAGAAGGCGCCCTGTCACACCATTACTTCGCGGCAAGTAACCAAAGTATAGGGACAGATGGCGGCAGAGGGGTGGGCTAGGCTAAACACACGAACTCACCTCTCAGTAAAGGTGTGGCTTGTTGCACTTTCTCAGAGCAAGGTGTACCAGGAATTTCTGTGTCCAACTGTACATAAGTAGTGTAGTCAGGGATAGCGAAAGGTATTCGCAGGCAGCCTTAAACAATGAAAGGAGTTTTTATGAATTTGCTTTGGTTTGTACTTCTTCACATAAATGATGCTACAAAAAACTGATTTTAATTATCAACTTTTTTTAGTTACATATTGTAAAAGTTTTTATTTACTTATATGCCTTTTTATGAAATCATACGATGTACTTTTTATGGATTATATTCAGAAAAGGTAATTTGGGGGTATAAGACATGATTCAGCGAGTGGCTTAATTTGGAGGTATAAGACATGATTCAGCCAGTTGCTTAATTTAGGGGTACAAGACATGATTCAGCCAGTGGCTTAATTTGGGGGTATAAGACATGATTCAGCCAGTGTCTTAATTTGGAGGTATAAGACATGATTTAGCCAGTGGCTTAATTTGGGGGCATAAGATATGATTCAGCCAGTGGCTTAATTTGGAGGTATAAGACATGATTCAGCCAGTGGCTTAATTTGGAGGTATAAGACATGATTCAGCCAGTTGCTTAATTTGGGGGTATAAGACATGATTCAGCCAGTGGCTTAATTTGGAGGTATAAGACATGATTCAGCCAGTGGCTTAATTTGGAGGCATAAGACATGATTCAGCCAGTGGCTTAATTTGGGGGTATAAGACATGATTCAGCCAGTGGCTTAATTTGGAGGTATAAGACATGATTCAGCCAGTGGCTTAATTTGGAGGTATAAGACATGATTCAGCCAGTGGCTTAATTTGGGGGTATTAGACATGATTCAGCCAGTGGCTTAATTTGGAGGTATAAGACATGATTCAGCCAGTGGCTTAATTTGGAGGTATAAGACATGATTCAGCCAGTGGCTTAATTTGGAGGTATAAGACATGATTCAGCCAGTGGCTTAATTTGGAGGTATAAGACATGATTCAGCCAGTGGCTTAATTTGGAGGCATAAGACATGATTCAGCCAGTGGCTTAATTTGGGGGTATAAGACATGATTCAGCCAGTGGCTTAATTTGGAGGTATAAGACATGATTCAGCCAGTGGCTTAATTTGGAGGTATAAGACATGATTCAGCCAGTGGCTTAATTTGGGGTATTAGACATGATTCAGCCAGTGGCTTAATTTGGAGGTATAAGACATGATTCAGCCAGTGGCTTAATTTGGAGGTATAAGACATGATTCAGCCAGTGGCTTAATTTGGAGGTATAAGACATGATTCAGCCAGTGGCTTAATTTGGAGGTATAAGACATGATTCAGCCAGTGGCTTAATTTGGAGGTATAAGACATGATTCAGCCAGTGGCTTAATTTGGAGGTATAAGACATGATTCAGCCAGTGGCTTAATTTGGAGGTATAAGACATGATTCAGCCAGTGGCTTAATTTGGGGGTATTAGACATGATTCAGCCAGTGGCTTAATTTGGAGGTATAAGACATGATTCAGCCAGTGGCTTAATTTGGAGGTATAAGACATGATTCAGCCAGTGGCTTAATTTGGAGGTATAAGACATGATTCAGCCAGTGGCTTAATTTGGAGGTATAAGACATGATTCAGCCAGTGGCTAACTTCAGTCAGTGGCTTACCAAGGAATCTACATGTTAACAAATACGTTAACACGTCTACTGATCATAAAAATTTTAAGGATGAGATGAGCTTGGACAGCTTCCGGTGAGTGAGCTTGGACAGCTTCCAGTGAGTACATTGAGCTCAGAAAGTAGCGAGCAGGTGAATAAGATTTTAAAGCAAAGGAGTTGGTCCTTCTATAATTTTCACAAGAACATGTCGGAATTTGAGGCAGGCCGAGGGCAAAACTCTAGTCTTGGGTAGTGCAATAGCCTCTGTACCATGGTCTTTCACTGTCCTGGGTTAGAGTTCTCTTGCTTGACGGTACACCCTGGCACACTCTTCTATCTAATTTCTCTTTCTCATGTTTTGTTAAAGTTTTTATAGTTTATATAGGAGATAGTTATTCTAATATTATTCTTAAAATATTTATTTTTTCCTTGCTTCCTTTCCCCACTGGGCTATTTTCCCTGTTGGAGCCCCTGAGCTTATAGCATTCTGCTTTTCCAACTAGGGTTGTAGCTTAGCAATCAATGATAATAATAATAATAATAATAATAATAATAATAATAATGATAATAATAATATTGATAATAATAATAATAATAAATAATAATGATAATAATAATAATAATATTAATACTAATAATAATAATAACAACAATAATAATAATAATAATAATAATAAGAGATTATCGAAATTACAGGAAAATTAGTAAAGAAGATGAGTGTTGTACCAACATTGTTCCTATTTTATATTAGATGTACTTTGAGGCTTTATCTAAAGAAGTCAAGGGTAAAATTGATATAAAATGAGATTTACTGAGCACATATCGTTGATACCTGGGCACAGTAAAAATTTATTATTATTGAAAATGAGATTAAACAGACCAATGAGTCAAAGCTCGACTCTTCTAGAGCTGGTTAGATTAAATACAAGGAAGAAAAAAATATTATTTATATCAATGCTAAAAATCAAATAAATAAATAAACATATAAAGAATAAAGAAATGAATTTTGAGGTAAAAATGCGATAAATATAAATTTAAATATTATCTTAAAAAAGTTAAAATCTTAAAATAAAAAATAAAATGTCAATAAAACTGTTCTCACCAAAACATAAGTCTCTTTCTCTTTTAAATTTTATCTTTTTAATGTTTCTTAAAAAAAAAGTTAAAATCATAAAAACAGAGAAATAAAATGGTCAATAAAACTAATCTCACCAAAACACAAGTCTTTCTCTTTTATATATAATCTTTTTAATATTTTAAAAAAAGTTAAAACCTTAAAAACAGAAATCAGATGTTAATAGAACTTATCTCACCAAAACATAAGCCTTTCTCTTTTAAATGTTATCTTTTTAATATTTCTTAAAAAAAATTTAAAATCGTAAAAACAGAGAAATAAAAGGCCAAAATAACTTTTCTCACCAAAACCTAAATATCTTTCTCTTTTGGAAATTTCACAATCGCTAAAAATATGTTTTATAGTTAAAATAGTCACACTCACTGCAACTACAACAGTTTCACGAGGTGTGTACATCAAATATCAATGCAGGAAGTTTATAAAAAAAACCAGTAACTCTGTCATAACTTTTTTTACTGGAGTTCGTCTTTATACTTCAAAAAAGGAAACGGAAGTGAAGTAATTTGCAAGGCGATGCTTTGTAAGAATGAAGGAAAAAAAAAAATCCAGTAAATATTCCAATACCTAAGAAAAGATGGAATGAAAGTCAAAGAAATATGGATTGATGATTTCCATGCAGTAGCCTAATTAAGGTTAGACGCTGACTGGCGGGTATTGCATTGTCCAAAGATAGCACACGCAAATCATATATATATATATATATATATATATATATATATATATATATATATATATATATATATATATATATACACACATATATATGCATAGGCCTATGTATATATACATATATGTATATATATATATATATATATATATATATATATATATATAATTTAAATTTAAACATTTCAACCTAGTTTCCGTTGGAGGGTTTATAAAGGACGTAATGAGAATTTTATTTATTTGTCGAAGAATTAAAAGAAAACACTTCAATGCTACTCGCAATCTGTGAGTCCCAAACCCAGCTCAAGACTTGCAAGATTTCACTGGGAAACCATAACCTTACCGTCCCTTTGAGCCAGGGATATGGGTGTTAGTTGAGTCATTATCAGCCACTGCCTGATCACCCAGGTCCTAGCTTGGGTGAAGATGGATCCAAGTTAGAGAGAAAGCAATTCAAAAACTGGAGATCATCCAAGGAAATCTTAAAAGCCATCACCACAGGTAATATTTAGTCACGCGCATGCGCACTCCAAGTCCTTCAAACCTTCGACAGAAGAAGAGATATTTCACGCTCAATCCAACATTCAGTCTCTTGAAGTCATTACGCACACGAACATGATATACGTGATTGATTCGCAAAATTGAGGATGACGATCAGAAGAGAATTATACCATTGGTTTCTATAATGTTGTGTTTAAGCAACTTCATCTGGTTGGCCTAAGTATAGAAAACAGAATAAAGAAAAATCTAAAATCCTTATTATTCTTTTTCCAAGAGAGATGGCTGAAAACTTCCAAGACCAATGAACTTCAAGAAAAAAATCTTTATATCTTATAAAAGATTTGGGAACTCCGTACATCCGGCTCAGGTAATTATAGTCTAAACATACAGCTAAAATTTTTTCTCTGTTATTTTCTATGTACTTAAGGCAAACTCATAGTAATCTAGCCTTGAAATTTCGATCTTACAGATCACAAAAAACTGCAATTTTCTCTCTGAAGCCAGCGTGTACGAAGGCATATAAAGGCTGTTCTTCAAGCGTTCCCGTTAGTGCTTCTAGAACCCTGAATAGAAGTGGTCATATCTAACGTTTGGCAGAATATACTTTACATTCAAAATTACCTCTGCTCTTGAACAATGAAGATCCATCTCCTCGCCTTGGTAATTCTCTGTGTTGGTTACATTAGAAGGTAAGGGAGAGAGAGAGAGAGAGAGAGAGAGAGAGAGAGAGAGAGAGAGAGAGAGAGAGAGAGAGAGAGAGGGGTCGTTTTGGAGTATTCTAGTGTATGCAACCCATTCAAAATGATGTCTAGATATTTAGATAGATATTCACACACACACAGTTCAACACTTTCCCCCCTCTCACCAGGGAATGAGTACTTCCTCTCCCCCCCCCCTTAAACGAGGGACGGGGAGAGACTGAATATGAACAGATTCCTGAATTCGACAGGAATATGTACGGGGACTTGTCATAAACTTATTATCTCTCTTGATGGCTCAGTTGGTAGAGTCCTCGCAGGCATGGTTTCCGGCCGAATAGGTATGGGTTCGAATCTCTACCCGGCCAGAAGCTGTTACCATGAAAGGAATTCCAAGTGGATATATATTCCCAAGAGAGAATTCGGTATTAAATGCCATTCGTGGGTGATATTTACACACGTATATATATATATATATATATATATATATATATATATATATATATATATATACACATACATACAGTGTGTGTGTAAGTATATATATACATATATATATACAGTATATATATATATATATATATATATATATATATATATATATATATATATATATATAATAGCCAGAGACTTGCTCGTATGACAAACACATAATATGCATTTATATAATAACATGGCAACACAAGATTAGAAGTGAAACTATAAGAGAGATTCCTCGAGTGCCATATGTGGATGAGATCATGGTGAGAGGTAGATGGAGATGGTTTGTGCATGCTCTTCGCACTCCCCAAGAGAGAATAATTCACCAAACTTTCAACTGGGATCCATAAGGGACTAGAAGAGTTGGAGGACCCAGGCTGAGGACTATGAAACGTGAAGTAGGAGATGATAAATTGATAAGTAATGAATTAAAAGCTCCTGACGACTGGCGAAATCTAACCGAGGCCCTTTTTGTCAATAGGGGTAGGAGATGATGATGATGATGATGATAATATAATTATATATAATTAAGAAAGAAGAATGCAGAATTGTCTAGAGTTTCGATGTATCCACAAATAAACTGCAGAAGATCAGAAGGAGGGAGACAGTGTTATATTCTGGGAAGGAATTCGATGTTAAATTACAAGAAATAATTTCATATCATATATATATATATATATATATATGTATATATATATACACACACATATATATATAATATATATATATATATATATATATTCACACATATATACATATATATATATGCATATATATACATATATACATATACATATATATATATATATATATATGCATATATGTATATATATATGTGTATATATACATATATGCATATATATATATATATATATATACAGACGTACATGCTCGGGTAAGCCTTTGAATTCCCACTCTTCAACTCACACAAAATAATTCTTGGCAGGAAGAAAAATCTCGAATTAATCTGAAAAGAAAGGCCAACATATTCCACGTAATTTATAAGCACCTTCTCATTATTTATTACGGGAAATAACCCAGGGAAACTGCTAAATCATGATGCAGGCTGAAGGCTTGTGTCGGCCTGTCTGCGTCTCTGAGTGGCTATGGCCTACAAGGTGGCTGGAGGCCCCGTACCTTTTCAGGATGAGAACCTGTTTTGAACGTTCAATTAAATGATCTACGAGACTCCTCGAGTGTCGTGTAGTGTCCTGATTCGCAGCAATACAAAGAAGTAATTCCCTGATATACAAAGTAAATTAATAAACTAATATTTGTTTCTTTGTTTTACAAGTGCATAAATAGCATTCTTCGTTTCCTATGGAGGCGGTCAATTAAAGGTTTAAAGGCCACTCATGAATGGAAGAGGCAAAGGACAGTGACATTGCCTTATCGAACAGGACAATGTCCTAGAGACTGACCATACACACATATGATCAGCGCCCAAGCCCCCTCTCCACCCAAGCTAGAACCAAGTAGGACCACGCAATGGCTGCTGATGACTCAGCAGATAGACCTATATGCTCTCACAACCACCCCAACCTTAGCTAACAAGGATGGTGAGGTTGCAGCTACCAAAGAAACTAACGAGATTATATCTTGCCTTGATAACTGTTTGGGTCCTTTCTCCATTGTTGAGCTGCCATCTTTAGACACAGCTTAAAAAGCTTAATTACAATAGTAAGAATAAGCTAAGAAGCTTTGCACCTATCTATGATGCGATAGAGTAACCGCAAACTTATTTTGCGGAGTGAGTTTTCTTGCCATTCTGTAATGGTATTCTTCTATCTATAGCTTCATCACTCGACATACTGGACCAATATCCTAACACAGGTGACGATCAGTAAAAGGGCATGATTAATTTGATAACGTTAATGGATAAAAACTAGAAAATGATGAACAGGGAAACATTAAATTGGGAAGTAATTAGTGACAGTGACGATCAGAAAGGAACATGGTCAAGATAATAACGTTGATGAAAAAAAAAAAAACTAGCAAATTATAAAAAAAAAAAATTATCCAAAAGGGGAAAAAGGAAAAGAAATCTATCCATGTCATTCTTTATTTTCAAAAAAAAAAAAAGAAGAAAAAAAAAAAAAAAAAGCAAGTGGAGAATAACTAGGAAAACCTTACTTGTGTCTCCTTAGGATATGTTATTAGAATCTTGACTTGCGTATTTTCATGTTTTACGTGTATATTTAAGTATTCTCACACCTTCATTTATGTTCATTCACTATCTAAGTATATATATATATATATATATATATATATATATATATACAGTATATATATATATATATATATATATATATATACAGTATATATATATATATATGTTGTATATATATATATTTATATATACATAAATATATACTATACATATATATATTATCTATAGATATATAAATATATATATATATATACACATATATATATATATATATACATATATATATATACTAAATTAGTCATTTGTGTCTATGCATGGAAGAAGAGACACTGGGATAATAACCAAAATTTATATCAGTCGATGTAAAAAATCAATCAGAAATGGGAGTACAGGTTATGTGAAATTATTCTATATATATGCATCTATGTTATAAAAGTTTTATTCCAGCTCCGACCAGGTTGTGGAATGATCTTCCTAATCAGGTACTTGAATCAGTGGAACACCAAAAGTTCAAACTTACAGCGAATGATTTATGTTAAACAGCTTTTATAGGTCACATATTATATCTTATATATGCAAGGTCTATTATAATGTTCTAACTGCTTTTAAAACAATTTTTTAAATTGTTCATTACTTCTACTGCAGTTCATTTATTTCCTTATTTCCTTTCCATAATTGGCTATTTTTTCCAGTTGGAGCCATTGGGGATATATCATCCTACTTTTCCAACTATGGTTGTAGCTTAGGTAATACTACTACTACTACTACTACTACTACTACTACTACTACTAATAATAATAATAATAATAATAATAATAACAATAATAATAACCATCTGACAAGACCTATATAAAAATATTAACCTCATAATACTAATCAATTTCCAAATTATACATTCCGTCAAGCGTTTAAATTTTCATATTTTTCACAGAAGTCCAAAAGTATAACATATTCTTTCAGCTCAATGGCTTTTCTCTGTCCATGCTGGGATCTTGATCCTGACGAACTCGATTGTCCTCCAGAGAAGACGTTGGAAGAATGTCCCTACGGAGCCACATACGACATTTGTCTCTGTTGTCCTAACAACAGATGCCTTAACGTAAGTCAGTCGTAGGATTGATCCTTTACTAATACATATACCTGTTACTGTTGTCCCAACAACAGATGCGTTAATGTAAGTCCAGATGCGTTAATGTAAGTCAGTCGCAGGATCGACCCTTTACTAAGACACATACCTGTTACTGTTGTCCCAACAACACATGCGTTAATGTAAGTCCAGATGCGTTAATGTAAGTCAGTCGCAGGATCGACCCATTACTAAGACACATAACTGTTACTGTTGTCCCAACAACAGATGTGTCAATGTAAGTCCAGATGCATTAATTTAAGTTAGTCGCAGGATCGACCCTTTACTAAGACACATAACTGTTACTGTTGTCCTAACAACAGATGCGTTAATGTAAGTCCAGATAGGTTAATGTAAGTCAGTCGCAGGATCGACCCTTTACTAAGACACATAACTGTTACTGTTGTCCTAACAACAGATGCGTTAATGTAAGTCCAGATAGGTTAATGTAAGTCAGTCGTGGGATCGACCCTTTACTAAAACACATAACTGTTACTGTTGTTAAAACAACAGATGCGTTAATGTAAGTCCAGACGTGTTAATGTAAATCCAGACGTGTTAATGTAAGTCAGTCGCAGGATCGACCCTTTACTAAGACACATACCTGTTACTGTTGTCCCAACAACAGATGCGTTAATGTAAGTCCAGATGGTTTAATGTAAGTCAGTCACAGGATCGACCCTTTACTAAGACACATAACTGTTACTGTTGTCCCAACAACAGATGTGTCAATGTAAGTCCAGATGCGTTAATGTAAGTCAGTCGCGGGATCGACCCTTTACTAAGGCACATAACTGATACTGTTGTTAAAACAACAGATGCGTTAATGTAAGTCCAGATGCGTTAATGTAAGTCAGTCGCAGGATCAACCCTTTACTAAGACACATAACTGTTACTGTTGTCCCAACAACAGATGCGTTAATGTAAGTCAGACATAGAATCGACCCTCTACTAAGACACATAACTGTTACTGTTGTTCCAACAACTGATGCTTATTGTAAGTCCAGATGCGTTAATGTAAGTCAGTCACAGGATCGACCCTTTACTAAGACACATAACTTTTACTGTTGTCCTAACAACAGATGCGTTAATGTAAGTCCAGATAGGTTAATGTAAGTCAGTCGCAGGATCGACCCTTTACTAAGACACATAAGTGTTACTGTTGTCCCAACAACAGATGCGTTAATGTAAGTCCAGATGGTTTAATGTAAGTCAGTCACAGGATCGACCCTTTACTAAGACACATAACTGTTACTGTTGTCCCAACAACAGATGTGTCAATGTAAGTCCAGATGCGTTAATGTAAGTCAGTCGCGGGATCGACCCTTTACTAAGGCACATAACTGATACTGTTGTTAAAACAACAGATGCGTTAATGTAAGTCCAGATGCGTTAATGTAAGTCAGTCGCAGGATCAACCCTTTACTAAGACACATAACTGTTACTGTTGTCCCAACAACAGATGCGTTAATGTAAGTCAGTCAGAGGATCGACCCTTTACTAAGACACATAACTTTTACTGTTGTCCCAACAACAGATGCGTTAATGTAAGTCAGTCACAGGATCGACCCTTTACTAAGACACATAACTTTTACTGTTGTCCTAACAACAGATGCGTTAATGTAAGTCCAGATAGGTTAATGTAAGTCAGTCGCAGGATCGACCCTTTACTAAGACACATAACTGTTACTGTTGTCCCAACAACAGATGCGTTAATGTAAGTCCAGAAGCGTTAATGTAAGTCAGACGTAGGATTGACCCTTTACTAAGACACATAACTGTTACTGTTGTCCCAATAACAGATGTGTTAATGTAAGTCCAGATGCGTTAATGTAAGTCAGACGTAGGATTGACCCTTACTAAGACACATAACTGCTACTGTTGTCCCAATAACAGATGTGTTAATGTAAGTCCAGATGCGTTAATGTAAGTCAGTCGCAGGATCGACCCTTACTAAGACACATAACTGTTACTGCTGTCCCAATAACAGATGTGTTAATGTAAGTCCAGATGCGTTAATGTAAGTCAGACGTAGGATTGACCCTTACTAAGACACATAACTGCTACTGTTGTCCCAATAACAGATGTGTTAATGTAAGTCCAGATGCGTTAATGTAAGTCAGTCGCAGGATCGACCCTTACTAAGACACATAACTGTTACTGTTGTCCCAACAACAAATGCGACAATGTAAGTCCAGATGCATTAATGTAAGTCAGTCACAGGATCGAACCTTTACTTAGACACATAACTGTTACTGTTGTCCCGACAACAGATGCGTTAATGTAAGTCCAGATGCGTTTATGTAAGTCAGACGTAGGATCGACCCTTTACTAAGACACATAACTCTTCCTGTTGTCTTAACAACAGATGCCTTAACTTAAGTCATTCGCAGGATCGACCCTTTACTAAGACACATACTTCTTATTACTGTTGTCTTGACAACAGATGCCTTAACGTTAGTCAGTCGTAGGATCAACCCTTTACTAAGACACATAACTGTTACTGTTGTCCCAACAACAGATGCGTTAATGTAAGTCCAGATGCATTAATGTAAGTCAGTCGCAGGATCGACCATTTACTAAGACACTTAACTGTTACTATTGTCCCAACAACAGATGCGTTAATGTAAGTTAGACGTAGGATCGACCCTTTACTAAGACACATAACTCTTCCTGTTGTCTTAACAACAGATGCCTTAACTTAAGTCATTCGCAGGATCGACCCTTTACTAAGACACATACTTCTTATTACTGTTGTCTTGACAACAGATGCCTTAACGTTAGTCAGTCGCAGGATCGACCCTTTACTAAGACACTTAACTGTTACTGTTGTCCCAACAACAGATGCGTTAATGTAAGTCCAGATGCATTAATATAAGTCAGTCGCAGGATCGACCCTTTACTAAGACACTTAACTGTTACTGTTGTCCCAACAACAGATGCGTTAATGTAAGTCCAGTTGCGTTAATGTAAGTCAGACGTAGGATCGACCCTTTACTAAGACACATAACTATTACTGTTGTCCCAACAACAGATGCGTTAATGTAAGTCAGTCGCAGGATCGACCCTTTACTAAGACACATAACTGTTACTGTTGTACCAGCAACAGGTGCCTTAAGGTAAGTCCAGATGCGTTAATGTAAGTCAGTCGCAAGATCGACCCTTTACTAAGACACATAACTGTTACTATTGTCCCAACAAAAGATCCGTTAATGTAAGTCAGACATAGGATCGACCCTTTACTAAGACATATAACTGTTACTGTTGTCCCAACAACAGATGCGTTAATGTAAGTCCAGATACGTTAATGTAAGTCAGTCGCAGGATCGACCCTTTACTAGGACATATAACTGTTACTGTTGTCCTAATAACAGATGCGTTAATGTAAGTCAGTCGTAGGATCGACCCTTCACTAAGACACATACCTTTTACTGTTGTCTTGACAACAGATACCTTAACGTAAGTCAGTCGTAGGATTGACCCTTTACTAATACACATACCTGTTACTGTTGTCCCAACAACAGATGCGTTAATGTAAGTCCAGATACGTTAATGTAAGTCAGTCGCAAGATCGACCCTTTACTAGGACATATAACTGTTACTGTTGTCCTAATAACAGATGCGTTAATGTAAGTCAGTCGTAGGATCGACCCTTCACTAAGACACATACCTTTTACTGTTGTCTTGACAACAGATGCCTTAACGTAAGTCAGTCGTAGGATCGACCCTCTACTGAAATCAATTCAGGTTGAATATAAATGACGAATCGTTTTCTGAATTTACTGGATTCATGCCAGAGGTCTCAAGGAAATTCTTTCTTTCAAGTTATTTTCTAATTCACTGCTTCTTTATTGGTTAATCAGTCGATTCTTCATATGCTTAAAACGACTCACGGTTTAGGCAGTATTATTTAAATGATTAATGACTTATAAGAAAACAGTCATCATTATATTTTGAAAGATATTTCATGTCCTTGTTTTGTTGTTTTCTAATTTTCCAACCCCTTCGTTTCTTTGAAATATCCCTCAATTATTCTATATTTATACATTTAAGTGAATTTATTTGTTTCTGTATATATATATATATATATATATATATATATATATATATATATATATATATATATATATATACACACATATATATATATATATATATATAATACATATATATATATATATATATATATATATATATATATATATACATATACATATATCATATTATCTTTATATCTTGTATATATATATATAAATATATATATATATATATATATATATATATGCACATATATACATATACATATATATATATATATATATATATATATATATATATATAGATATATATATATATATATATATATATATATATATATATATATATATATATATATATATATATACACACACACACATATATATATATATATATATATATATATATATATATATGTACATATAAAAAATAAAATCAAGCATTGGAATAGCTACAATATCTCTTCTTTAGATATAGACTTCACAAATTAATAAAAGTAGCTAACACAATGGAATAGTCTTGTTTAAAAAACTTAGGCTATTTATTTCTCATTTAATATCATTTTTTCCTTTCTTTCCCCCAGGGGCCCGGAGACAGGTGTGGAGGAGATTATGATTTGAACGGGCCCTGTGCAGAAGGCCTCACTTGCAGGCCTTACAGGGGGGGAGAGCAACCGGGTCTGTATGACACATGTCAAGAAGATAACGTAAGACCTTTTACAGGAAAATACAGTAGACTTTATAGTAGAGGTTACTAATCAATAACAGGGATGCTGGTCTTCAAAATGACGGTAATTGAACGGAGGAATACTTTGTTGGTCCACAGAATAAAAGTTGGTCCTCAATATAATTGTTATTGAACTGATATCAACGCAGTCAATTCCTTGTGTTTAGGCTAAAGGTATTGGGAAAAGAATTAAAATTTTTGCCACTGAGAAAAAATCTTTAGTGATTCAAGAATTGGGATTTTTTTTTTAAATCTTTGCCACTGAGGAAAAAATCTCCAGTGATTCAAGAGTTGGGATTTTTTCTTTTTTGAAATATTTACTATTGTGAAAAAAAATCTCCAGGGATTCAAGATTTGGGAAATTTTTTAAATCTTTGCCACTAAGAAAAAAATCTTCAGTGAATCAAGAGTTGGGAGAAGTTTTTTTTTTCTTATTTTTTTTAATTTTTAATATTTGCCGCTGAAAAAAAAATCTTCAGTGTTCAAGAGTTTAGTTTTTTTTTTCTTTTTTTAATCTTTGCCACTGGGAATATCTTCAGAGGTTCAAGTTAGGAATTTTTCTAAATCTTTGCCACTGGGAAAAAATCTTCATTGATTCAAGATTTGGGAATTTTCTTTAAATCTTTACCACTGGGAAAAATCCTCAGTGATTCAAGAGTTGGGAATTTTTTATAAATGTTTACTACTGAGAAAAAATCTTTAGAAGTTCAAGAGTTAGGAATTATTTAAAATTTTTGCCACTGAGAAAAAAATCTTCAGTGATTCAATTTTTTTTTCTTTTTTGAATAAATCTTTGCCACTGAGAAAAAATCCTCAGTACTCCAAGAAGTAGAATAGTCACCTTGAAGTGTTAATTTATTATGGTAACTTGTTACCTATGTGTGCAGTTAGTTGTTGTCTTGCCGTTATTCCATCATTCATATTGGAAAATATATAGTGAGAAAATAAACCCCAGGTAAGTTAAAAGCCATTAACTTCAAGGTCTTACAACCTTAGTGACAATATTTATGATAAAATTTGATTTTTAATGTTTAAGAAAATTAGAATGAATATAATTCATGTCATACTCGTGAATATGAATTAGATATTTTAACTTGTTTGGTGTAAATTTCTACTAATAATTAAAAACATACTGTTTACTTGAATTCAATATCAATGATGCTATAACAAAATATTTATATTAACTCACTCATTACTCAAAGTGTAGATTAACTCGGTTGTCCTCTACGATTCAGTAAAATATCTTCTAATTATCAACTTTACTTATCCTTACAGTAAATATACATTCCAACCGTTTATATAAGTCTAAGATTAAAGACAGTATGGATTAAATGCCTTGAAAAATTGATTATATTTACATTTTTCGATCAAGGAATATTCAATTATCTTGTATGGGAGTAACTGGCAACTAGATGAAGTAAAGTGGGCGTGGCCTGTATGTAATGTAAGGGGGAAAACCAACACCTACAGAATAGGTCTTGGTGAAAACTGTAAAGCAGGAATAAAATTATGGACTATCTCATTTAGGTATAGGTATAGATCCAGGAAAATTCCAAGGGCTTGTATAGGAGTAACTGGCAATTATATGAAGTAAAGTGGGCGTGGCCTGTATGTAATGCAAGAGTGAAAACCAAGACCTACAGAATAGGTCTGGGTGAAAAGCAGGAATAAAATTATGGACAATCTCATTTAGGTATAGGTATAGATCAAGGAAAATTCCAATAGCTTGTATAGGAGTAACTGGCAATTATATGAAGTACA
>NC_090747.1:112784688-112787188 GCF_036898095.1 Palaemon carinicauda | reverse complement strand
AAGCAGTTCTTGTTATCTACTGCAACACTTATGAGATAAAAGTAAGTGGAATCTAAAAGACTTCGTCTGCAGCTTAGCCAAGCATATCTGAACCACTTTTATCAAAAACTCTTCAAGTTCCCAAGAGGATATTTCTGTGTCTAGCCATGACTGATGCAGATTTAGATTTCTTGCATCAGCATTTGTCTGTGACCAGACATTAACAACGATATGCATTAATTAAGTCAGTTAGAAAGCTTTATCTAGAGTTATTAACTGTTCAGGAGGCCATGTTTTATAGTCTGTCTGCTCTCTGTCATTTACATTGTTTAAAGGTTTAAAGGTCTCTCATGAATGGCAGAGACAAGGGACAGTGACGTTGCCCTAGCAATTAGGACAATCCCTTAGAGACTGACCATATATTATATGATTAGCGCCCAAGCCTCCTCTCCACCCAAGCTAGGACCAGGGACGGCCAGGCAGTGGCTGCTGATGACTCTGCAGATGGACCTATAGGCTTCCCCAAACCCCACAAACCTTAGCTCACAAGGATGGTAAGGTCGCAGACACTAATGGCACTAACGAATCTGAGCGGGACTCGAACCCCCGTCTGGAAAACACCAAACAGAGACGTTACTAATCAGGCCACAACCCTTAGCTTTTAAAGGTCCCTTATGAGGGTTGGAGGAGAACATATCTTTCAATTTGTCTGTCTGTCAATTAGATTGTGTGAGAATTTCGCCTTTAAATGTCGCTCAAGAGCGGCAAAGGGAGGGGACAGGATAATGTACTAAAGACCTACCATTAATATAATCAACTCCCCAAGGTCCTCTCCATTCAAGTTAGGACCAGGGAGCACCAGGCAATGGCTGATGATGACTCAGCCATGTAGCCTTACAGACTCCAACACAAGCATCCATTCATAGTTGATAAGAGCCATGATGTTACTAGCACTACTAGTAACTATTTGGCTTGAAGGGGGCTCGAACTCAAGACACATAGATTGCGAGACAGTGAGATTTCCAATATAATCCCACATCTCTAGAATTTGGTGTGAACTGATGAAAATCTTCATTAGGTAACACAAGGTCAAATGCAAATGTAAAATATATCTTCCAAATTTTTTAATACTCTATGGCAAACTTATATATATATTATGGCAAAGTTCATATTATTGAGTAAACAAATACACTATGTATATATATATATATATATATATATATATATATATATATATATATATATATATATATATATATATGCGCGTGAGTGTGTATGTGTGTTTGTTTTGTACATACATACACAGTATATATATATATATATATATATATATATATATATATATATATATATATATATATATATATATATATACCCGATTACAATACGCAATTTAAAATGCAACACATGTATCTATATGTAGTAAGGTGAGAGAGAGAGAGAGAGAGAGAGAGAGAGAGAGAGAGAGAGAGAGAGAGAGAGAGAGAGAGAGAGAGAGAGAGATAGAGAGAGAGAATTTAAATTCACAATAAACAAACATTCTTTACCCATGTTTACCATTATAATACACCAAAGAAACGAAACTAACAATCAATATTGTCATTCAAGTTAAAAGAATTTTTCTTTTTTTTATCTTTTATTATGAAAATACAATTACATTTTCTTAACATACATTTTTTTCCTTTTATAAAGAAATATTCCTTAACAAATTATATTTTACATTTTTGTATATACATTATAACATCTATTATATGATAAAATTACAATTTTATTTCATTATTTTTCTAAATATGTTTTCAAGTTAGAAACATACTGATTTGTGAAAATATTTTTAACACGATTCTTATATCCAATAATATTTACATTAAATGTATTTAACAGTCTATAAAGAAACAAAAGAAACATTATCCATTTAACAACTAACCTTCAAAACTGAAGGTCAAACCAATGATGTTACAAATCAATGGATTATATATAATTAAATTCTTGGCCTCAAGGGTAAACAATTCCCTTGAAAACTGGTAGGATTTGGAGATTCCTAATTAGGTCTGCATATCAAGTATCTCTCTTATATAATAGAGAGCAGCGTGTCTGGCTATATCTATCGATATATATAAATTTATATATATATATACATATATATATATATATATATATATATATATATATATATATATATATATATAAATATATATATATATGTATAAATATATTTATATATATATAAATAAATATATATATATATATATATATATATACATATATATATATATACATATATATATATATATATATATATACATATATATATAAATATATATATATATATATATATATATAAAATATATATGTATAAATATATTTATATATATATAAATATATATATATATATATATATATATATATATATACATATATATATATAAATATATATATATATATATATATATATATATATATATATATATATATATACACATCTTTGATGTCTCTGTGACGACGATGTCCAAACTTATGGCTG
>NC_090747.1:112774688-112779688 GCF_036898095.1 Palaemon carinicauda | reverse complement strand
TCCAGTGCGGGTTCACGCAAGACTAGAGCTTCTGCAAGAACCCCAACAATTTCAACTCCGCCTAATACGCCCATCTCACCAATTCTAGAAGCATCACAAGGAGCTTGGATCGATAGGTCTAATCCTAGCAATGTTAAACACTCAAACGCAACTAGTCCTAATTTAGCTACTCCACCTAACACACCGCTTTCAAATCCTTTGAGTCCTTCAAGTGAGAACATCGGCTATTCCAGTCACTCTAGTCATCACAGCATTAACAGTGACACGAGTGACCTTTACACCCCTGCCCTGGCTGCTGAAGGCCAACTTTACAATATCCTTGGATACCCAGTAGACCTACCCAACAAAAAGTCTCCTACTGCAAAAAATGTTAGAATTTCACCGACAGATCCTGGTTATAAGCTATATCCTTTTCCATCCTATCCAAGTCCACCCGGTCTGGACTCGTTTACTGAAAGTGAAAAGGTAATCAAGCACCTAATCAAACT
The DNA here is from genome assembly GCF_036898095.1 of Palaemon carinicauda. Classification (NCBI taxonomy): domain Eukaryota; kingdom Metazoa; phylum Arthropoda; class Malacostraca; order Decapoda; family Palaemonidae; genus Palaemon; species Palaemon carinicauda. Next base: position 112,779,200 of record NC_090747.1, on the reverse strand, counting down.
AGGCAACGGAATTTATGATGAAGGATCTGGGAAGAAGGACAGTCACAGAGGACCACCAGAGATAACTGGGGATTTGCCAAAGTCTGGTTACTGGGATGGCTATGGTAATCAGACTCAAATTGTTGCACCTTGTTGGACACACACAGAAGGAAAATCTAAAACAGAGAACCAGCTGCAGAGAGATGATGACAACACAAAGGGGCAGGATGCTGCAAAATCTCAAGATACTGGACAAAATGGTAGTTTACCAACAGGATCAGAGAAAGAACAAATCTGCGATGTCTCTTGTACGACCAAGGGAGATGGTTCACCAAAGAAAGGCGACGAAATTGATGGTGAGAACAAAAGGAATTCGCTTTTTGCAGATCTAGAAGTTCCAATGATTGATGAAGAGGCTAATAATGGAAATCTTGACTCTCCAACAGCACCTGTTGCTAATAGCTCGTCATCTTCAGGGAACATAGGTGATCTCTTAGGTAAGCAATGGGCAAGTTTTAGTTTTGTATTCTATGTTAAAATTGTTTTCATTTGGTTTAAATTGTCAGCATAATACAGTATTTTGAATCTTATTAGAACAAGGTCATGATATTTGACCCAAACATTATCCTCTTCAGAAATATTACCAAATAGTAGAATGTATTATATTTTGTGTTATGTAGCAGCAACCATACTGTGGAGTTTATGACTCAACAGGTTAGAGTACAATATAATGCAAGGAGAATTATTTATTTAGTAACTTACTGCTTCTTTGAAGATTTTTCAGATTATCAAACGATTGACTTAATTAGAACAAAGAAAATTTAAGGTCCCACCAACAGAAAAATGAGAACAGTATAAAAAGTATGACAAGTCCAATTATGAAATTTTTTTTATTTTTACTGTATATAACAGGCACGGAAATTTAGCTTTAAGGACCCATTTTTGTTATGTAAACATCATAGATGATGAGACAGAAGGGTATGCAAAAATCAGCTAAAAGTTATTGTTTGCTTTCAAGTAGATATGACATTTCTAAGACAACTGAGAACCTCTAAGTATATGTAACACATGGAGGAACATTCCAGCACCAGAATGTTTCATCAGTCATAGATTTATGCCAATTCTGGAAATAAAGCTTTATGGATTATCACTATTTCCTAATAAATAAACCTTTCCCTATTATTTTTCCATGTAAGTCGTCACTGTCAACCATGGAAAACATGGTATATAGCCTTAATATTGCAAACTAAAATGTTAGTCTTAGGTAGACCTGTTCTTACAGACGTTGAGTAAAGTTACTGCCTCTTGACCTGTGAGCCCTAAGTAAAAATCTGGTTATGGAAATGAAAAAAATATAAAGCAGCACTAAAGGAACAAAGACATTATTCTAGATGTCAATATACTGGGGGATATATCTGAATGTTTAAGAACATTATACTGGCGAGAAATACCTAACCAGAGTTCTGAGTGATGAATATCTTGGTTGTGAAGTCTGTCATATCCAAAAACAATTTATAAAAGTGGTATGAATAGAGAATATGATAATTAAATCTATAAGAAGACTGTTAACTCTCATGGAATGTCGGTCCACTACACAATGAGAAAAATTTTCCCAATACTGAGGATGAAGAAATATGAGTATTTTGTCAAAATTGTATGAACATCAAACAAAAAATACTAATAAGTTCTCCTTCATTACAGAGGAGGAGGTAGAGGAATTAGCCGAGCAACTCTGCGACATCACAAACGAGGCTGGTAGGCTTATTACTAAGGAGCTGAAGGAGGTAAGCCGTTTTTTAAAGGGTGAATCGGACGACTGATGTTCATAGTATAGCAGAAATGTCCAATAGATATAGCATTCAAATTTGCAATTCCTAGCGAATAAGAGAACCTTCAATTGTAATTGTTGTATGTGTAGGTAGGAGCATTTTGATGAAAGATTACTTAGTGACAAAATTTGTTAAAAGTATCCATGTTCCGATTAAATTTTGTTTAAAACCCAACCCAAAGATTATAGTTATATGTTGGTAGATGCATGGTATTAATTAATTCCCAACTAACTACCTACAATGATATGTTACTCTATCATATGTTTCATGAATGATTGCTGCAATGAGAGTAGGAATATATTATTTGAGTCCTTCATAGTTTTATGGTATCCTATATAGTATGATAAAAGATAAAAAACATTGTAAATAGTCCCTTTTTGTTGTAGTAATATAGTACCCATTCTGTTCAAAAGACATTTTTTGGATGCATGAGTGACTAGCAAAATTAATATATATTTTTTTTTTCCTTCAGGGAATCTCTTACCTAACAAAACCCGAGGACACTGTAGATTTTTCCTGGATAGACACATTGACTGTGATTATTTCCATCGGCTTGTTTTATTTTGATGTGGTTTCTGATTGTAGCTTGGCTTATAACATGTATTATGACCGTGACTCTAAGAAATGGTTCACGATCACCGTACTTTTCCTTAGTAAGTTTAATTTGCTAATGCCAAGTTCGATTAATTTCTTTAACCTGCACCCCTCATGATTCTGGTTATATTTGCTCTATTAACAAAATATGATGGTAAAATGACTATTTCAAACCATTAATCTCTCTAGTTTTGAATGAATAATGTATGTAGCTGCTCCTTTGGGGACTTTATGTAATGCTACTATCAAAACATACATAAACTTTATCATTTTTCCTCAGTAATACCTCTCATCCTTGCCAATGCCTTCAGCCTCTACTGGTACTGGTTTGACGAAAGGGTGTGTGAACCACATGGGGCATGCTACCTCCACCCTAAAGTCTCAAGCCACGTGTGGGTCTTTCGAGTCCTGACACATCTCCTTATGCATGGAAGCGTCCTCAGGTAAACTGTTTCTTGGAACACGGATCTACAACGCTGAGCATACAATATAATCATCTCAGATTTACACCTTCATAAATTTTCTACTGGAATTGTACTTAATGATGATATGGAAAAATAGGAGATCTGAAGTATATCAAATAATGATAATAAACAAATGAATATATACTATTTCTTAGCATTTACTCCCATATTCATAAATTTTCCTCATGAATTACAAGTAAGAATAAAGTACAGTAGTAAACATTGGACAGGCTGGTGACTATAGAAATAGCCAATATTGTCAACTGTGACATGCATCAATCTATAAATTGCATGACTCGTAAGAAAGTAGGTCCTGCTTTCTAATCTACTGACTGCTATTTCATTAGTGAGAATGGAATTGAATACCTCATCGTCATATATTTCAGTAGATATATTGAAGACCAGATTAAAACTATTACTGCCGGTAACAATCACATATCGATAATACTACTTTGTTGACGAAAGATTGAACACTCACAATTCTTGCAGACAAATGGACATATTATACTATGGGACCAAAAGTACAGCAGAGACGTCGGTGAAAGAAGCCATAGTGGATGAAGTCATGACAGAAGCTCTAAAGGCTCAACCAGGAGATGGATTTGAAAAGAATCGTGGTTTTCGGCAGAAAGGCTTAGAAAGTAAGTGACTAGATGTTATAAAAAACAACTTTATTTGTCATAAATTTCAATGGTAACTAAGTGTGAAGCATTACTTTTACTTTCAATAGAAGGAGTAGTCAGACCTGAATAACATAAATCTAAAGCTTTTGGTCCTTATGTAAGGCCTGAAATAAGCTGTAAGATAGTCAGCATAGTTCACTTTGCAGTACAGACCTTGTTATCTTATATAACTTACTGAAATAATGAGCACATATACACAATCTTTCGACTTCAAATTGAGCCCAGCACAAAAGTAAAAATATATAGCAATCAAACTGATCCCCTTTTCCTTTGGGTTTCCTTTACTCAGGATGACAATATCAGATTATAATAAGATATCTCCCTCAGAATGTTCACGCAGGACTGGAGGAGTCTGCTCCAGAGGGGGATACGTGGCCCTCTGGATTCATGCTGAGAGAGACGCAGCTAATGTGGAAATGCTCCTTTCCCTTGTACAAGATGCGCCACAACTCATCCTGCATTTCTATATCATGGCTCTTACTCTACCCGGTCAAGTCCAGCAGGGTGAATTTAGTCAAACACGTGAGAGATTGATGATTTTCGTATTTAGATAGGACATATAATGTATCTCAACTTGTATGCATATCTTGCTATGCAGGTAGATAGTGAAATAGGCCACATGGCTTTCAAAAAACTTTTTCAAGAAGGTCTTGCCTTAATTCAATTCAATGACTTACAATGTTTTCCACTTTGGGATTCCTAGCTTGATATTATATCAATCATTAACATGAATTCAGTCAAAACTATAAAACTAGCTTCCCGTTTCATTTAATTTTGACAATCACATTAAATTTTTATTTACATTTGATTTCCATAACAAAAAAGATACAAAAAGGAAATTAAAGCAAGAATCCTTAATTGGTAATCACAGAATCACTATTCTTTCTTTTAATAACTTTGCCACGTAAAAAAATTTTTGTATTTCAACTATGAATTAGTAGAGAATCTAACAAAGAGGCAAGT